>NC_068424.1:11325499-11337999 GCF_023373465.1 Oncorhynchus keta
TCTTCTTCTTCCTCTAGTCAGTGATGGATGCTGTGTCCTTATTGGGCGCTTTCCTCTTCCTCTAGTCAGTGATGGATGCTGTGTCCTTATTGGGCGCTTTCCTCTTCCTCTGGTCAGTGATGGATGCTATGTCCTTATTGGGCGCTTTCCTCTTCCTCTAGTCAGTGATGGATGCTGTGTCCTTATTGGGCGCTTTCCTCTTCCTCTGGTCAGTGATGGATGCTGTGTCCTTATTGGGCGCTTTCCTCTTCCTCTGGTCAGTGATGGATGCTGTGTCCTTATTGGGTGCTTTCCTCTTCCTCTAGTCAGTGATGGATGCTGTGTCCTTATTGGGCGCTTTCCTCTTCCTCTGGTCAGTGATGGATGCTGTGTCCTTATTGGGCACTTTCCTCTTCCTCTGGTCAGTGATGAATGCTGTGTCCTTATTGGGCGCTTTCCTCTTCCTCTGGTCAGTGATGGATGCTGTGTCCTTATTGGGCGCTTTCCTCTTCCTCTAGTCAGTGATGGATGCTGTGTCCTTATTGGGCGTTTTCCTCTTCCTCTAGTCAGTGATGGATGCTGTGTCCTTATTGGGCGCTTTCCTCTTCCTCTAGTCAGTGATGGATGCTGTGTCCTTATTGGGCGCTTTCCTCTTCCTCTAGTCAGTGATGGATGCTGTGTCCTTATTGGGCGCTTTCCTCTTCCTCTAGTCAGTGATGGATGCTGTGTCCTTATTGGGCGCTTTCCTCTTCCTCTAGTCAGTGATGGATGCGGTGTCATTATTGGGCGCTTTGGAATCGATGGTTCCCACAGACTGTGTTGTACAAGCAAGCCGATATCCACATGACATTGCGCTGTGACTGTTTCTGCCTGATCCATGGCCTTCATTAGGCTTAGGAAGTAATCCAGTGACTAATGCTTCATAATATTTATTAGTTAGGAGAGCTGGGTTTGGATGGGGCGACGCGAAAAATAGCTTTTAAAAAACTGAGGTCTGGATTCATCTGTATTTGATTGAGGAAGAGAAAGAAGGAAAGGGAGAGTGGGATAAAGATAAATACAGATATTGGGCGGGGCACAGCCATCAATAAACACAAAATATCTCATTGTTGACGAAAACACCAGGCATATTCATGAGTCCTATTCCTTGCTACCCAGATGCTAGGCCATGCCTATAAAGGTTATGTGTTAAGTCTCCATATCTCAGCAGTGCTAGTTGGAGTTGTCGTAGCTCTGTCCTGTTTTAGAATGCCAGCTAAGCGCCCAGGTCATTTAGGTCCCCATATGACTGGTTTAAACCTGGAGAGATGCACAATAGGATTCTCAGTGGACCGCAATTACTGTTGAATATGTGAAGGACCCCAAGCGTTAGACAGACAGACAGACAGACAGACAGACAGACAGACAGACAGACAGACAGACAGACAGACAGACAGACAGACAGACAGACAGACAGACAGACAGACAGACAGGTTAGTTGAGGTGGAGCTGTTGGTTAAAGCCGAGCTGACACTGCTGGCTCCATTAATTCTCTACATCTGTGCCGTTCTTCTTAAACAGTTAAAGCGCTACATTTCCTCAAGACCCGAGCCGGCAGCTCATTATCTGTAATTATGCTAGGAGTTTTGCGCAGCAGGCCAGAACAGCAGACTGATGAACCAATGGCAGGCTCCGATGCTGGAGGTGTCAGGAAGTGTTAGCCTCACAGTGAACAGCAGACTGATGAACCAATGGCAGGCTCCGATGCTGGAGGTGTCAGGAAGTGTTAGCCTCACAGTGAACAGCAGACTGATGAACCAATGGCAGGCTCCGATGCTGGAGGTGTCAGGAAGTGTTAGCCTCACAGTGAACAGCAGACTGATGAACCAATGGCAGGCTCCGATGCTGGAGGTGTCAGGAAGTGTTAGCCTCACAGTGAACAGCAGACTGATGAACCAATGGCAGTGAAATGCTGTCATTTTGAAATACAGTATGTGGTTAATATTTATGGGTAGGGATTCAGATTAACTCAGATTGGTAAGGCTGTTATTGTCACGTTCTGACCTTTATTTTCTGTGTTTTGTATTTAGTTAGTATGGTCAGGGCGTGAGTTGGGTGGGCAGTCTATGTTTGTTTGTCTAGGTTTTGGGAATTTCTATGTTTCGGCCTAGTATGGTTCTCAATCAGAGGCAGGTGTCATTAGTTGTCTCTGATTGAGAATCATACTTAGGTGGCCTGGGTTTCACTGTGTGTTTGTGGGTGATTGTTCCTGTCTCTGTGTGTGCACCAGATAGGACTGTTTTGAGTTTTCACATTTCTTGTTTTTTGTTAGTTTGTTCATGTGTACCTTTACGCATTAAAAAAGTACCATGGACAATTACCACGCCGCGTATTGGTCCTCTGATCCGTTTCGCCTCTCTTCTTCGGAAGAAGAGGAGGAAATTCATTACAGTTATGTGGAAGTGTGACTTGTGGTTATAATTATGGCCCTAACCAGGAATAACTCTGGGACTTAGTGATAGGCCATAACTAGTGCTGGTGGTTAGGTCATACAGTCTGGATAAACTCAGGGGCCTTAGTGATAGGCCATAACTAGTGCTGGTGGTTAGGTCATACAGTCTGGATAAACTCAGGGGCCTTAGTGATAAGCCATAGCTAGTGCTGGTGGTTAGGTCATACAGTCTGGATAAACTCAGGGGCCTTAGTGATAGGCCATAACTAGTGCTGGTGGTTAGGTCATACAGTCTGGATAAACTCAGGGGCCTTAGTGATAGGCCATAACTAGTGCTGGTGGTTAGGTCATACAGTCTGGATAAACTCAGGGGCCTTAGTGATAGGCCATAACTAGTGCTGGTGGTTAGGTCATACAGTCTGGATAAACTCAGGGGCCTTAGTGATAAGCCATAGCTAGTGCTGGTGGTTAGGTCATACAGTCTGGATAAACTCAGGGGCCTTAGTGATAGGCCATAACTAGTGCTGGTGGTTAGGTCATACAGTCTGGATAAACTCAGGGGCCTTAGTGATAGGCCATAACTAGTGCTGGTGGTTAGGTCATACAGTCTGGATAAACTCAGGGGCCTTAGTGATAAGCCATAGCTAGTGCTGGTGGTTAGGTCATAGAGTCTGGATAAACAGGGCCCCACAGGGGTGTGTGCTCAGCCCCCTCCTGTACTCCCTGTTCACCCATGACTGTGTGGCCATGCACGTCTCCAACTCAATCATCAAGTTTGCTGACAACAGTGGCCTGATTACCACCAACGATGAGACAGACTACAGGGAGAAGATGAGGGCCCTGGCGGAGTGATGTCAGGAAAATAACCTCTCCCTTAGTCAACAAAAAACAAATGCGCTGATAATGGACTACAGGAGACAGCAGAGAGAGCTCGCCCCCATCCACGTGGACAGGCCGCAGTGGAGAGGGTCAAAAGCTTCAAGTTCAAATTTCGTGATATTAGGGTCAAGGCCATATGGCCTTCAAGAGGTGCCCAATCTGCCAGGGAACCAAGGCCATCTGCACCAACATAGCCAATTGATTTGAAAACTGATAAAACATTTTTTAAGCCATTTTGCTACAACTTTGGAAGTATTCGTGAGGTCATTGTACATTTGGAAGAGCCATTTGCGACCAAGCTTTAACTTCCTGACTGATGTCTTGAGATGTTGCTTCAATATATCCACATCCTTTTCCTACCTCATGAAGCCATCTATTTTATGAAGTGCACCAGTCCCTCCTGCAGCAAAGCACCCCCACACAATGATGCTGCCACCACCGTGCTTCACGGTTGGGATGGTGTTCTTTGGCTTGCAAGCCTCCCCTAATGGTCATTATGGCCAAACAGTTATATTTTGTTTCATCAGACCAGAGGGAATTTCTCCAAAAAGTACGATCTTTGTCTCCATGTGCAGTTGCAAACTGTAGTCTGTTTTTTTTATAGCCGTTTTGGAGCAGTGGCTTCTTCCTTGCTGAGCGGCCTTTCGGGTTATGTCGATATAGAACTGGTTTTACTGTGGATATAGATACTTTTGAACCTGTTTCCTCCGGCATCTTCGCAAGGTCCTTTGCTGTTGTTCTGGGATTGATTTGCACTTTTCGCACCAAAGTAGTTTAATCTCTAGGAGACAGAACGTGTCTCCTTCCTGAGTGGTATGACGGCTGCGTGGTCCCATGGTGTTTATACTTGCGTACTATTGTTTGTACAGATGAACGTGGTACCTTCAGGCTTTTGTAAATTGCTCCCAAGGATGAACCAGACTTGTGGAGGTCTACAATTTTTTCCTGAGGTCTTGGCTGATTTCTTTTGATTTTCCCATGATATCAAGAGGCACTGAGTTTGAAGGTAAGCCTTGAAATACATCCACAAGTACATCTCCAATTGACTCGAATTATATAAATTAGCCTAGCAGAAGCTCCTAAAGCCAAGATATCATTTTCTGTAATTTTCCAAGCTGTTTAAAGGCACAGTCAACTTAGTGTATGTAAACTTCTGACCCACTGGAATTGTGATACAGTGAATTATAAGTGAAATAATCTGTCTGTAAATAATTGTTGGAAAAATGACTTGTATCATGCACAAAGTAGATGTCCTAACCGACTTGCCAAAACTATAGTTTGTTAACAGGACATTTGTGGAGTGGTTGAAAAACTAATTTTAATGACTCCAACCTAAGTGTATGTAAACTTCTGACTTCAACTGTAAATGTACCTAAATAATTAGCCTACATGTCAACGTGTAGTTGATAGCTATTGGCTATAGCCTGTTATGTCACATTGTAGGTGGTAGCTATTTTCTTCAGCCTGCCATGTCACAGTGTAGGTGATAGCTATTGGCTACAACCTGTCATGTCACGGTGTAGGTGATAGCTATTGGCTACAGATGGTCTTGTGACAGTGTAGGTAATAGCTATTGGCTACAGCCTGTCATGTCACAGTGTAGGTGATAGCTATTGGCTACAGCTTGTCATGTCACGGTGTAGGTGATAGCTATTGGCTACAGCTTTTCTTGTGACAGTGTAGGTAATAGCTATTGGCTACAGCCTGTCATGTCACGGTGTAGGTGATAGCTATTGGCTACAGCTTGTCATGTCACGGTGTAGGTGATAGCTATTGGCTACAGATGGTCTTGTGACAGTGTAGGTAATAGCTATTGGCTACAGCCTGACATGTCACAGTGTAGGTGATAGCTATTGGCTACAGATGGTCTTGTGACAGTGTAGGTAATAGCTATTGGCTATAGCCTGTTATGTCACATTGTAGGTGGTAGCTATTCTCTACAGCCTGTCATGTCACAGTGTAGGTGATAGCTATTGGCTACAGCCTGTCATGTCACAGTGTAGGTGATAGCAATTGGCTACAGCTTGTCTTGTGACAGTGTAGGTGATAGCTATTGGCTACAACCTGTCATGTTCAGACGATGCGGATATGAGGGAGGCGCCTTAAAATGTAGCCAAACTTTAATTAGACTTTTAGTTACATATAGTGGGTTCGATCCCAGTGGGACCACCCATACGTAGAATGTATGCACACATGACTGTAAGTCGCTTTGGATAAAAGCTATTGCGTCTGCTAAATGGCATATATTATTTATTATTATTATTATATACTACATGACCAAAAGTATGTGGACACCTGCTGGTTGAACATTTCATTCCAAAAATCTTGGGCATTAATATGGAGTTAGTCCCCACTTTTCTGCTATAACAGCCTCCACTCTCCTGGGAAGGCTTTCCACTAGATGTTCGAACATTGCTGCGGGGACTTCAGCGACAAGAGCATTAGTGAGGTCAAGCACTGATGTTTGGCGGTTAGGCCTGGCTTGCAGTCGGCATTCCAATTCATTCCAGAGGTATTCAATGGGGTTGAGTTCAGGGCTCTATGCAGTCCAGGCAAGTTCTGATCTCGACACACTGATCTCGACAAACCATTTCTGTGTCGACCTTGCTTTGCGCTTGGGGGCATTGTCATGCTGAAACGGGAGATGGCCTTCTCCAAACTGTTGCCACGAAGTTGGTAGCACAGTGTCGTCTAGAATGTCATTGTATACTCTAGCGTTAAGATTTCTCTTCACTGGAACTAAGGGGCCTGAACCGTGAAAAACAGCTACAGACCATTAACCCTCTTCCACCAAACTTTACAGTTGGCACTATCAATTGGGGCAGCTAGCATTCTCATGGCATCTGCCAAACCCACATTTGTCCATCGGACTGCCAGATGGGGAAGAGTAATTCATCATTCCAGAGAATTCGTTTCCACTGCTCCAGAGTCCAATGGCAGCGAGCTTTACACCACTCCAGCCAACGCTTAGCATTGTGCATGGTGATCTTAGGCTTGTGTGTAGCTGCTCGTCCATGGAAACCCATTTCATGAAGCTCCTGACGAACATTTTTTGTGCTGACGTTGCTTCCAGAGGCAGTTTGGAACTTGGAACTTACGCGATATGCTCTTCAGCACTCACCAATCCCATTCTGTGAGCTTGTGTGGCCATGGCTTCACAATAACAGCACATACAGTTGACTGGGGGCAGCTCTAACAGGGCAGAAAGTTGACTAACTAACATGTTGGAAAGGTGGCATCCTATGACGGTGCCACGTTGAAAGTCACTGAGCACTTCAGTAATGACATTCTACTGCCAATGTTTGTGTATGGAGAATGCACGGCTGTGTGCTCAATTTTATACACCTGTCAGCAACGGGTGTGGCTGAAATAGCCAAATCCACTCATTTTGTATATGTAATGTGTATGTATATATAGGCTAAACACCAGTCATGTTTTGACAAATATAACGTAGGATCATTATTCATATCTAAAGGCTAGAAGATCAGTGTCTGTTGGCATACATGATGTACTGTTACTTCAGATAGGAGAGGAAGGAACGTGTCTGTTGCACCCTGCAACATGAGAAAGGCCCGTGTCTGTTGTCCAACCACTGTCCCAGAGTATGTCCAACCACTGTCCCAGAGTATGTCCAACCACTGTCCCAGAGTATGTCCAACCACTGTCCCAGAGTATGTCCAACCACTGTCCCAGAGTATGTCCAACCACTGTCCCAGAGTATGTCCAACCACTGTCCCAGAGTATGTCCAACCACTGTCCCAGAGTATGTCCAACCACTGTCCCAGAGTATGTCCAACCACTGTCCCAGAGTATGTCCAACCACTGTCCCAGAGTATGTCCAACCACTGTCCAGAGTATGTCCAACCACTGTCCCAGAGTATGTCCAACCACTGTCCCAGAGTATGTCCAACCACTGTCCCAGAGTATGTCCAACCACTGTCCCAGAGTATGTCCAACCACTGTCCCAGAGTATGTCCAACCACTGTCCAGAGTATGTCCAACCACTGTCCCAGAGTATGTCCAACCACTGTCCCAGAGTATGTCCAACCACTGTCCCAGAGTATGTCCAACCACTGTCCCAGAGTATGTCCAACCACTGTCCCAGAGTATGTCCAACCACTGTCCCAGAGTATGTCCAACCACTGTCCCAGAGTATGTCCAACCACTGTCCCAGAGTATGTCCAACCACTGTCCCAGAGTATGTCCAACCACTGTCCCAGAGTATGTCCAACCACTGTCCCAGAGTATGTCACCACTGTCCCAGAGTATGTCCAACCACTGTCCCAGAGTATGTCCACACCACTGTCCCAGAGTATGTCCAACCACTGTCCCAGAGTATGTCCAACCACTGTCCCAGAGTATGTCCAACCACTGTCCCAGAGTATGTCCAACCACTGTCCCAGAGTATGTCCACACCACTGTCCCAGAGTAGTCCAACCACTGTCCCAGAGTATGTCCAACCACTGTCCCAGAGTATGTCCAACCACTGTCCAGAGTATGTCCAACCACTGTCCCAGAGTATGTCCAACCACTGTCCCAGAGTATGTCCAACCACTGTCCCAGAGTATGTCCAACCACTGTCCCAGAGTATGTCCAACCACTGTCCCAGAGTATGTCCAACCACTGTCCCAGAGTATGTCCAACCACTGTCCCAGAGTATGTCCAACCACTGTCCCAGAGTATGTCCAACCACTGTCCCAGAGTATGTCCAACCACTGTCCCAGAGTATGTCCAACCACTGTCCCAGAGTATGTCCAACCACTGTCCCAGAGTATGTCCAACCACTGTCCCAGAGTATGTCCACACCACTGTCCCAGAGTATGTCCAACCACTGTCCCAGAGTATGTCCAACCACTGTCCCAGAGTATGTCCAACCACTGTCCCAGAGTATGTCCAACCACTGTCCCAGAGTATGTCCAACCACTGTCCCAGAGTATGTCCAACCACTGTCCCAGAGTATGTCCAACCACTGTCCCAGAGTATGTCCAACCACTGTCCAGAGTATGTCCAACCACTGTCCCAGAGTATGTCCAACCACTGTCCCAGAGTATGTCCAACCACTGTCCCAGAGTATGTCCAACCACTGTCCCAGAGTATGTCCAACCACTGTCCCAGAGTATGTCCAACCACTGTCCCAGAGTATGTCCAACCACTGTCCCAGAGTATGTCCAACCACTGTCCCAGAGTATGTCCAACCACTGTCCCAGAGTATGTCCAACCACTGTCCCAGAGTATGTCCAACCACTGTCCCAGAGTATGTCCAACCAATGTCCCAGAGTATGTCCAACCACTGTCCCAGAGTATGTCCAACCACTGTCCCAGAGTATGTCCAACCACTGTCCCAGAGTATGTCCAACCACTGTCCCAGAGTATGTCCAACCACTGTCCCAGAGTATGTCCAACCACTGTCCAGAGTATGTCCAACCACTGTCCAGAGTATGTCCAACCACTGTCCCAGAGTATGTTTGGAATATTTAATTAATCATACAGAAGGACTGACCAATAGATGAAATCAAGGTTTGTACTATGTGTGATAGTAGATTGACATACGCTAGTGCTTTTGCTGTTTGTTAGGCCTACTAATCTTGTAGGTTAAAGAACAGTAAATATGGACAGTTCGTCCAACATCTTCAATAAGCTCCTGGGGATTCGATAAGGACTCGTGCCGTCTCATCCCCGATGTGTCTGTCTTCTGTTGGAGCCTACTTCGGAGCTGCCATGCCTGTGAGAAGAACCCGATCACATGACGGGCATTGGCTAATAAGAATTTAGATATCTGAGAAAGTAATATGAGTGAGAGCTGCTTTCGCAGCACAGAGATTGACAGCTGGGTTGAAGGGAATTATTATATTCAGCCCAAGGGCACAATGGCCACACCCTTTTTTTAGGGGGCATTACGGCCACAGCCTAGACATTGTCCTGCGTGAAAAGCCCAGGAGGGCGGCAGTTTCGGAGATTTTGCAAATCTGTGTCCACGACCAATAAACTTTGATTGTTTAATATTTCAAACAGTCTGGCTGTGATGTGTGAAGGTAAGAAGTGAGCTTACTGCTTTCTTCCAGTGCTAGTTCTGTGATGAGGCTCAAATGTCAGTGGTCAGTCCTTCTAAGGGAGACAAGAAGACTTGGATGTGTCTTACTGTATGAAACCTAGCGAGTGAACCGTTGAATGATTCATCTACAACTTCTCCGGTCTCTCAGTGTGTGATGACTGTAAGTTTTGTCGAGTAAAGACACACGTTTGATCTAGCAGACCCACAGACATGAATGCAGAGTGCAAACCTAAGAGCTCCTCTCAGTCTGTTTGAAGACGTTTATGGTGATCTGATTGGACACTGCTGTCATTGCAAGGCGTTGTCCTTCCTGCTGAGGATGTGACAACTGAAAGGAATACGGGAAGAAGGAATGACTCAACATTTATCTCTCTCTTCCATTTTTCCCTGCCCACTGTTTTCCCTCTACCCATTTCTCCTTCTCGATATCTTTTCACATCTCTATCTCTTAGATTCTATCTTTATGCTTTGTCTCCTTGTCAATTCCCATCCACTTTGCTTCTCTCTCTCTCTTCCTTCTTTCTCCCTCAACCCCTCCTATCTCTATCTCTCTTCCTTCTTTCTCCCTCAACCCCTCCTATCTCTGTCTCTCTTCCTTCTTTCTCCCTCGACCCCTCCTATCTCTCTCTCTTCCTTCTTTCTCCCTCAACCCCTCCTATCTCTCTCTCTTCCTTCTTTCTCCCTCAACCCCTCCTATCTCTCTCTCTTCCTTCTTTCTCCCTCAACCCCTCCCATCTCTCTCTCTTCCTTCTTTCTCCCTCAACCCCTCCTATCTCTGTCTCTCTTCCTTCTTTCTCCCTCAACCCCTCCTATCTCTGTCTCTCTTCCTTCTTTCTCCCTCAACCCCTCCTATCTCTCTCTCTTCCTTCTTTCTCCCTCAACCCCTCCTATCTCTCTCTCTTCCTTCTTTCTCCCTCAACCCCTCCTATCTCTCTCTCTTCCTTCTTTCTCCCTCAACCCCTCCTATCTCTCTCTCTTTCCTTCTTTCTCCCTCAACCCCTCCTATCTCTCTCTCTTCCTTCTTTCTCCCTCAACCCCTCCTATCTCTGTCTCTTCCTTCTTTCTCCCTAAACCCCTCCTATCTCTCTCTCTTCCTTCTTTCTCCCGAACCCCTCCTATCTCTCTCTCTTCCTTCTTTCTCCCTCAACCCCTCCTATCTCTGTCTCTTCCTTCTTTCTCCCTAAACCCCTCCTATCTCTCTCTCTTCCTTCTTTCTCCCTCAACCCCTCCTATCTCTCTCTCTTCCTTCTTTCTCCCTCAACCCCTCCTATCTCTCTCGCTTCCTTCTTTCTCCCTCAACCCCTCCTATCTCTCTCTCTTCCTTCTTTCTCCCTCAACCCCTCCTATCTCTGTCTCTTCCTTCTTTCTCCCTCAACCCCTCCTATCTCTCTCTCTCCCTTCTTTCTCCCTCAACCCCTCCTATCTCTCTCTCTTCCTTCTTTCTCCCTCAACCCCTCCCATCTCTCTCTTCCTTCTTTCTCCCTCAACCCCTCCTATCTCTGTCTCTCTTCCTTCTTTCTCCCTCAACCCCTCCTATCTCTGTCTCTCTTCCTTCTTTCTCCCTCAACCCCTCCTATCTCTCTCTCTTCCTTCTTTCTCCCTCAACCCCTCCTATCAATTAAATTCAATTCAAGGGCTTTATTGGCATGGGAAACATGTGTTAACATTGCCAAAGCAAGTGAGGTAGATAATATATATATAATAATCTTTCTCTCTGTCTTTCTCTCTCTTGCGCTCTTTCTCTTTTCCTTCCATTTGTTTTCTCTCTACCTCCACACTTTCTCTCTCCCTCTCTCTCCACCTCTCCTCTCTCACTTGCCCTCCACCCCTTCTCTCTCTCAATTAAATTTCAATTCAATTGAAGGGATTTATTAGCATGGGAAAAATATGTTTACATTTCCAAAGCAAGTGAAATAGATAATAAACAAAAGGGAAATAAAGAATAAAATGAACTGTAGACACTATTATTTCAACATTTTTGTGATTGTAAAGACATTTCGAGTATCATATTAGTGTTGTAATGATGTGCAAATAGTCTCTCTCTCTCCTTCCACCTGCCTCTCTTCCCTCACTCTCCACCCCTTCTCTCTCCCTCCACCCTCATCTCTTCCCTCACTCTCCACCCTCCTCTCTCTTCCCTCTCCCTCCACCCCTCCTCTCCCTCCACCCTCCTCTCTCTTGCCTCTCCCTCCACCCCTCCTCTCCCTCAACCTCCACCCTCCTCTCTTTACTCTCCCTCCACCCTCCTCTTTTTCCTCTCCCTCAACCCTCCTCTCTCTCTCTCTCTCTCTCTCTCTCTCTCTCTCTCTCTCTCTCTCTCTCTCTCTCTCTCTCTCTCTCTCTCTCTCTCTCTCTCTCTCTCTCTTCCTTCCCTTTGTCTTCTCTCTCTCTCTCCTCTCTTCACTTTCCCTCTTCCTCCACCCTCCTCTCTTTCTTCTCCCTCAACCCTCCTCTCTTTTTCCTAACCCTTCACCCTCTCTCTCTCTCTCTCTCTCTCTCTCTCTCTCTCTCTCTCTCTCTCTCTCTCTCTCTCTCCCTCTCTCTCTCTCTCTCTCTCTCTCCTGACACCTCTCATCTCTCCCTCCCTCCACCCTCTCTCTCTCCTCTCTTTTCCCTCTCCCTCCACCCTCCTCTCTTTTCCCTCTCCCTCCACCCTCTCTCTCTCTCTCTCTCTCTCTCTTGACACCTCTCCTCTCTCCCTCCACCCTCTCTCTCTCCTCTCTTTTCCCTCTCCCTCCACCCTCTCTCTCTCTCCTCTCTTTTCCCTCTCCCTCCACCCTTTCTCTCTCCCTCCACCCCCAGATCTACCTGCGTTTCCTGGACTATGAGATGCAGAACAGTAACGAGTGTAAGCGTAACTTCGTGGCGGTGTACGACGGCAGTGCGTCCGTGGAGGACCTGAAGAACAAGTTCTGCTCTACGGTGGCCAACGACGTGATGCTGGTGTCCACCACGGGGGTGATCAGGATGTGGGCCGACCAGGGCAGCAGAAGGAGCCACTTCAGGATACTCTTCACCACCTTCCAAGAACGTAAGACTGTTGGTGATGTGCACATACACATTCACTCATATCCTGGCAGTGTTGCAGGGCTGACCGAAAATACACAGATGCGTGTTGCTAGACCAGTCATCATGATACATTGGCTATGTATGTTGTGT
>NC_068424.1:11340499-11347999 GCF_023373465.1 Oncorhynchus keta
TAAAACTATAGCACTTGATACAGAACCATTGGATTGCAATAAAGATTGATTAAATCCCATTAAATAACATCAAATTGAATGGAGGAAACTGCCTTGGCTTGGTGTAGTCACTTGATTCGTCAGCAGGTCTGTCTATTACACTGAGTGGGTCTGTCTATTACACTGGGTGGGTCTGTCTATTACACCAGGTGGGTCTGTCTATTACACCAGGTGGGTCTGTCTATTACACCGGGTGGGTCTGTCTATTACATTGGGTGGGTGTGTCTATTACACCAGGTGGGTCTGTCTATTACACTGGGTGGGTCTGTCTATTACACCAGGTGGGTCTGTCTATTACACTGAGTGGGTCTGTCTATTACACTAGGTGGGTCTGTCTATTACACTGAGTGGGTCTGTCTATTACACTAGGTGGGTCTGTATTACACTGAGTGGGTCTGTCTATTACACTGGGTGGGTGTGTCCATTACACTGGGTGGGTCTGTCTATTACACCGGGTGGGTCTGTCTATTACACTGGGTGGGTCTGTATTACACCGGGTGGGTCTGTCTATTACACTAGGTGGGTCTGTCTATTACACCGGGTGGGTCTGTCTATTACACCAGGTGGGTCTGTCTATTACACTGAGTGGGTCTGTCTATTACACTGAGTGGGTCTGTCTATTACACTGAGTGGGTCTGTCTATTACACTGGGTAGGTCTGTCTATTACACCAGGTGGGTCTGTCTATTACACTGAGTGGGTCTGTCTATTACACTGGGTGGGTGTGTCTATTACACTGGGTGGGTCTGTCTATTACACCAGGTGGGTCTGTCTATTACACTGAGATTACACTGGGTGGGTCTGTCTATTACACCGGGTGGGTCTGTCTATTACACCAGGTGGGTCTGTCTATTACACTGAGTGGGTCTGTCTATTACACTGAGTGGGTCTGTCTATTACACTGAGTGGGTCTGTCTATTACACTGGGTGGGTCTGTCTATTACACCAGGTGGGTCTGTCTATTACACTGAGTGGGTCTGTCTATTACACTGGGTGGGTGTGTCTATTACACCAGGTGGGTCTGTCTATTACACCAGGTGGGTCTGTCTATTACACCAGGTGGGTCTGTCTATTACACTGAGTGGGTCTGTCTATTACACCGGGTGGGTCTGTCTATTACACCAGGTGGGTCTGTCTATTACACCAGGTGGGTCTGTCTATTACACTAGGTGGGTCTGTCTATTACACTGAGTGGGTCTGTCTATTACACCAGGTGGGTCTGTCTATTACACCAGGTGGGTCTGTCTATTACACCAGGTGGGTCTGTCTATTACACTAGGTGGGTCTGTCTATTACACTGAGTGGGTCTGTCTATTACACCAGGTGGGTCTGTCTATTACACTAGGTGGGTCTGTCTATTACACCAGGTGGGTCTGTCTATTACACTGGGTGGGTCTGTCTATTACACTGGGTAGGTCTGTCTATTACACCAGGTGGGTCTGTCTATTACACTGAGTGGGTCTGTCTATTACACTGGGTGGGTCTGTCTATTACACCAGGTGGGTCTGTCTATTACACCAGGTGGGTCTGTCTATTACACCAGGTGGGTCTGTCTATTACACTGAGTGGGTCTGTCTATTACACCGGGTGGGTCTGTCTATTACACCAGGTGGGTCTGTCTATTACACTGAGTGGGTCTGTCTATTACACTGAGTGGGTCTGTCTATTACACTGAGTGGGTCTGTCTATTACACTGGGTGGGTCTGTCTATTACACCAGGTGGGTCTGTCTATTACACTGAGTGGGTCTGTCTATTACACTGGGTGGGTGTGTCTATTACACTGGGTGGGTCTGTCTATTACACCAGGTGGGTCTGTCTATTACACTGAGTGGGTCTGTCTATTACACTGAGTGGGTCTGTCTATTACACTGAGTGGGTCTGTCTATTACACCAGGTGGGTCTGTCTATTACACTGAGTGGGTCTGTCTATTACACTGAGTGGGTCTGTCTATTACACTGAGTGGGTCTGTCTATTACACCAGGTGGGTCTGTCTATTACACCAGGTGGGTCTGTCTATTACACTGAGTGGGTCTGTCTATTACACCAGGTGGGTCTGTCTATTACACTGAGTGGGTCTGTCTATTACACTGAGTGGGTCTGTCTATTACACTGAGTGGGTCTGTCTATTACACTGGGTGGGTCTGTCTATTACACCAGGTGGGTCTGTCTATTACACTGAGTGGGTCTGTCTATTACACTGAGTGGGTCTGTCTATTACACCAGGTGGGTCTGTCTATTACACCAGGTGGGTCTGTCTATTACACCAGGTGGGTCTGTCTATTACACTAGGTGGGTCTGTCTATTACACTGAGTGGGTCTGTCTATTACACCAGGTGGGTCTGTCTATTACACCAGGTGGGTCTGTCTATTACACTAGGTGGGTCTGTCTATTACACTGAGTGGGTCTGTCTATTACACCAGGTGGGTCTGTCTATTACACCAGGTGGGTCTGTCTATTACACCAGGTGGGTCTGTCTATTACACTAGGTGGGTCTGTCTATTACACTGAGTGGGTCTGTCTATTACACCAGGTGGGTCTGTCTATTACACCAGGTGGGTCTGTCTATTACACCAGGTGGGTCTGTCTATTACACCAGGTGGGTCTGTCTATTACAACGGGTGGGTCTGTCTATTACACCAGGTGGGTCTGTCTATTACACTGAGTGGGTCTGTCTATTACACCAGGTGGGTCTGTCTATTACACCAGGTGGGTCTGTCTATTACAACGGGTGGGTCTGTCTATTACACCAGGTGGGTCTGTCTATTACACTGAGTGGGTCTGTCTATTACACCGGGTGGGTCTGTCTATTACACCAGGTGGGTCTGTCTATTACACCAGGTGGGTCTGTCTATTACACCAGGTGGGTCTGTCTATTACAACGGGTGGGTCTGTCTATTACACCAGGTGGGTCTGTCTATTACACCGGGTGGGTCTGTCTATTACACCGGGTGGGTCTGTCTATTACACCAGGTGGGTCTGTCTATTACACCAGGTGGGTCTGTCTATTACACCAGGTGGGTCTGTCTATTACAACGGGTGGGTCTGTCTATTACACCAGGTGGGTCTGTCTATTACACCGGGTGGGTCTGTCTATTACACCAGGTGGGTCTGTCTATTACACCGGGTGGGTCTGTCTATTACACCAGGTGGGTCTGTCTATTACACCAGGTGGGTCTGTCTATTACACCGGGTGGGTCTGTCTATTACACCGGGTGGGTCTGTCTATTACACTAGGTGGGTCTGTCTATTACACCAGGTGGGTCTGTCTATTACACCGGGTGGGTCTGTCTATTACACTGGGTGGGTCTGTCTATTACAACGGGTGGGTCTGTCTATTACACCAGGTGGGTCTGTCTATTACACTGGGTGGGTCTGTCTATTACAACGGGTGGGTCTGTATTACACCGGGTGGGTCTGTCTATTACACTAGGTGGGTCTGTCTATTACACTAGGTGGGTCTGTCTATTACACCAGGTGGGTCTGTCTATTACACTGAGTGGGTCTGTCTATTACACTGAGTGGGTCTGTCTATTACACTGAGTGGGTCTGTCTATTACACTGGGTGGGTCTGTCTATTACACCAGGTGGGTCTGTCTATTACACTGAGTGGGTCTGTCTATTACACTGGGTGGGTGTGTCTATTACACTGGGTGGGTCTGTCTATTACACCAGGTGGGTCTGTCTATTACACTGGGTGGGTCTGTCTATTACACTGGGTGGGTCTGTCTATTACACCGGGTGGGTCTGTCTATTACACCAGGTGGGTCTGTCTATTACACTGAGTGGGTCTGTCTATTACACTGAGTGGGTCTGTCTATTACACTGAGTGGGTCTGTCTATTACACCAGGTGGGTCTGTCTATTACACCAGGTGGGTCTGTCTATTACACTGAGTGGGTCTGTCTATTACACCAGGTGGGTCTGTCTATTACACTGAGTGGGTCTGTCTATTACACTGAGTGGGTCTGTCTATTACACTGAGTGGGTCTGTCTATTACACTGGGTGGGTCTGTCTATTACACCAGGTGGGTCTGTCTATTACACTGAGTGGGTCTGTCTATTACACTGAGTGGGTCTGTCTATTACACCAGGTGGGTCTGTCTATTACACCAGGTGGGTCTGTCTATTACACCAGGTGGGTCTGTCTATTACACTAGGTGGGTCTGTCTATTACACTGAGTGGGTCTGTCTATTACACCAGGTGGGTCTGTCTATTACACTAGGTGGGTCTGTCTATTACACTAGGTGGGTCTGTCTATTACACTGGGTGGGTCTGTCTATTACACCAGGTGGGTCTGTCTATTACACCAGGTGGGTCTGTCTATTACACCAGGTGGGTCTGTCTATTACACTAGGTGGGTCTGTCTATTACACTGGGTGGGTCTGTCTATTACACCAGGTGGGTCTGTCTATTACACCAGGTGGGTCTGTCTATTACACCAGGTGGGTCTGTCTATTACACCAGGTGGGTCTGTCTATTACAACGGGTGGGTCTGTCTATTACACCAGGTGGGTCTGTCTATTACACTGAGTGGGTCTGTCTATTACACCAGGTGGGTCTGTCTATTACACCAGGTGGGTCTGTCTATTACAACGGGTGGGTCTGTCTATTACACCAGGTGGGTCTGTCTATTACACTGAGTGGGTCTGTCTATTACACCGGGTGGGTCTGTCTATTACACCAGGTGGGTCTGTCTATTACACCAGGTGGGTCTGTCTATTACACCAGGTGGGTCTGTCTATTACAACGGGTGGGTCTGTCTATTACACCAGGTGGGTCTGTCTATTACACCGGGTGGGTCTGTCTATTACACCGGGTGGGTCTGTCTATTACACCAGGTGGGTCTGTCTATTACACCAGGTGGGTCTGTCTATTACACCAGGTGGGTCTGTCTATTACAACGGGTGGGTCTGTCTATTACACCAGGTGGGTCTGTCTATTACACCGGGTGGGTCTGTCTATTACACCGGGTGGGTCTGTCTATTACACCGGGTGGGTCTGTCTATTACACTGAGTGGGTCTGTCTATTACACTGGGTGGGTGTGTCTATTACACTGGGTGGGTCTGTCTATTACACCAGGTGGGTCTGTCTATTACACTGAGTGGGTCTGTCTATTACACTGGGTGGGTCTGTCTATTACACCGGGTGGGTCTGTCTATTACACCAGGTGGGTCTGTCTATTACACTGAGTGGGTCTGTCTATTACACTGAGTGGGTCTGTCTATTACACTGAGTGGGTCTGTCTATTACACCAGGTGGGTCTGTCTATTACACCAGGTGGGTCTGTCTATTACACTGAGTGGGTCTGTCTATTACACCAGGTGGGTCTGTCTATTACACTGAGTGGGTCTGTCTATTACACTGAGTGGGTCTGTCTATTACACTGAGTGGGTCTGTCTATTACACTGGGTGGGTCTGTCTATTACACCAGGTGGGTCTGTCTATTACACTGAGTGGGTCTGTCTATTACACTGAGTGGGTCTGTCTATTACACCAGGTGGGTCTGTCTATTACACCAGGTGGGTCTGTCTATTACACCAGGTGGGTCTGTCTATTACACTAGGTGGGTCTGTCTATTACACTGAGTGGGTCTGTCTATTACACCAGGTGGGTCTGTCTATTACACCAGGTGGGTCTGTCTATTACACTAGGTGGGTCTGTCTATTACACTGAGTGGGTCTGTCTATTACACCAGGTGGGTCTGTCTATTACACCAGGTGGGTCTGTCTATTACACCAGGTGGGTCTGTCTATTACACTAGGTGGGTCTGTCTATTACACTGAGTGGGTCTGTCTATTACACCAGGTGGGTCTGTCTATTACACCAGGTGGGTCTGTCTATTACACCAGGTGGGTCTGTCTATTACACCAGGTGGGTCTGTCTATTACAACGGGTGGGTCTGTCTATTACACCAGGTGGGTCTGTCTATTACACTGAGTGGGTCTGTCTATTACACCAGGTGGGTCTGTCTATTACACCAGGTGGGTCTGTCTATTACAACGGGTGGGTCTGTCTATTACACCAGGTGGGTCTGTCTATTACACTGAGTGGGTCTGTCTATTACACCGGTGGGTCTGTCTATTACACCAGGTGGGTCTGTCTATTACACTGAGTGGGTCTGTCTATTACACCGGGTGGGTCTGTCTATTACACCAGGTGGGTCTGTCTATTACACCAGGTGGGTCTGTCTATTACACCAGGTGGGTCTGTCTATTACAACGGGTGGGTCTGTCTATTACACCAGGTGGGTCTGTCTATTACACCGGGTGGGTCTGTCTATTACACCGGGTGGGTCTGTCTATTACACCAGGTGGGTCTGTCTATTACACCAGGTGGGTCTGTCTATTACACCAGGTGGGTCTGTCTATTACAACGGGTGGGTCTGTCTATTACACCAGGTGGGTCTGTCTATTACACCGGGTGGGTCTGTCTATTACACCGGGTGGGTCTGTCTATTACACCGGGTGGGTCTGTCTATTACACCAGGTGGGTCTGTCTATTACACCAGGTGGGTCTGTCTATTACACCGGGTGGGTCTGTCTATTACACCGGGTGGGTCTGTCTATTACACTGGGTGGGTCTGTCTATTACACCGGGTGGGTCTGTCTATTACACCGGGTGGGTCTGTCTATTACACTGGGTGGGTCTGTCTATTACAACGGGTGGGTCTGTCTATTACACCAGGTGGGTCTGTCTATTACACTGGGTGGGTCTGTCTATTACAACGGGTGGGTCTGTATTACACCGGGTGGGTCTGTCTATTACACTAGGTGGGTCTGTCTATTACACTAGGTGGGTCTGTCTATTACACCAGGTGGGTCTGTCTATTACACTGAGTGGGTCTGTCTATTACACTGAGTGGGTCTGTCTATTACACTGAGTGGGTCTGTCTATTACACTGGGTGGGTCTGTCTATTACACCAGGTGGGTCTGTCTATTACACTGAGTGGGTCTGTCTATTACACTGGGTGGGTGTGTCTATTACACTGGGTGGGTCTGTCTATTACACCAGGTGGGTCTGTCTATTACACTGAGTGGGTCTGTCTATTACACTGGGTGGGTCTGTCTATTACACTGGGTGGGTCTGTCTATTACACCAGGTGGGTCTGTCTATTACACTGAGTGGGTCTGTCTATTACACTGAGTGGGTCTGTCTATTACACTGAGTGGGTCTGTCTATTACACCAGGTGGGTCTGTCTATTACACCAGGTGGGTCTGTCTATTACACTGAGTGGGTCTGTCTATTACACCAGGTGGGTCTGTCTATTACACTGAGTGGGTCTGTCTATTACACTGAGTGGGTCTGTCTATTACACTGAGTGGGTCTGTCTATTACACTGGGTGGGTCTGTCTATTACACCAGGTGGGTCTGTCTATTACACTGAGTGGGTCTGTCTATTACACTGAGTGGGTCTGTCTATTACACCAGGTGGGTCTGTCTATTACACCAGGTGGGT
>NC_068424.1:11352999-11372999 GCF_023373465.1 Oncorhynchus keta
CTCTCTCTCTTCCAGCTCACTCTCTCCCTCTCCCAGCTCACTCTCTCCCTCTCCCAGCTCACTCTCTCTCTTATAGCTCACTCTCTCCCTCTCCCAGCTCACTCTCTCCCTCTCCCAGCTCACTCTCTCTCTTATAGCTCACTCTCTCCCTCTCCCAGCTCACTCTCTCTCTTATAGCTCACTCTCTCCCTCTCCCAGCTCACTCTCTCTCTTATAGCTCACTCTCTCCCTCTCCCAGCACTCTCTCTCTTATAGCTCACTCTCTCCCTCTCCCAGCTCACTCTCTCTCTTATAGCTCACTCTCTCCCTCTCCCAGCTCACTCTCTCTCTTATAGCTCACTCTCTCCCTCTCCCAGCTCACTCTCTCCCTCTCCTAGCTCACTCTCTCTCTTATAGCTCACCCTCTCCCTCTCCCAGCTCACTCTCTCTCTTATAGCTCACTCTCTCCCTCTCCCAGCTCACTCTCTCTCTTATAGCTCACTCTCTCCCTCTCCCAGCTCAATCTCTCTCTTATAGCTCACACTCTCCCTCTCCCAGCTCACTCTCTCTCTTATAGCTCACTCTCTCCCTCTCCCAGCTCACTCTCTCTCTTATAGCTCACTCTCTCCCTTTCCCAGCTCACTCTCTCTCTTATAGCTCACTCTCTCCCTCTCCCAGCTCACTCTCTCCCTCTCCTAGCTCACTCTCTCTCTTATAGCTCACCCTCTCCCTCTCCCAGCTCACTCTCTCCCTCTCCAAGCTCACTCTCTCTCTTATAGCTCACTCTCTCCCTCTTCCAGCTCACTCTCTCCCTCTCCCAGCTCACCCTCTCCCTCTTCCAGCTCACTCTCTCCCTCTCCCAGCTCACTCTCTCTTTATAGCTCACTCTCCCTCTCCCAGCTCACTCTCTCCCTCTCCCAGCTCACTCTCTCTTTATAGCTCACTCTCTCCCTCTCCCAGCTCACTCTCTCTCTTATAGCTCACTCTCTCCCTCTCCCAGCTCACTCTCTCTTATAGCTCACTCTCCCTCTCCCAGCTCACTCTCTCTCTTATAGCTCACTCTCTCCCTCTCCCAGCTCACTCTCTCTCTTATAGCTCACTCTCTCCCTCTCCCAGCTCACTCTCTCCCTCTCCCAGCTCACTCTCTCTCTTATAGCTCACGCTCTCCCTCTCCCAGCTCACTATCTCCCTCTCCCAGCTCAATCTCTCTCTTATAGCTCACACTCTCCCTCTCCCAGCTCACTCTCAATCGTATAGCTCACTCTCTCCCTCTCCCAGCTCACTCTCTCTTATAGCTCACTCTCTCCCTTTCCCAGCTCACTCTCTCTTTATAGCTCACTCTCTCCCTCTCCCAGCTCACTCTCTCCCTCTCCTAGCTCACTCTCTCTCTTATAGCTCACTATCTCCCTCTCCCAGCTCACTCTCTCCCTCTCCCAGCTCACTCTCTCTCTTATAGCTCACTCTCTCCCTCTCCTAGCTCACTCTCTCTCTTATAGCTCACCCTCTCCCTCTCCCAGCTCACTCTCTTATAGCTCACTCTCTCCCTCTCCCAGCTCACTCTCTCTCTTATAGCTGACTCTCTCCCTCTCCCAGCTCACTCTCTCTCTTATAGCTCACTCTCTCCCTCTCCCAGCTCACTCTCTCTCTTATAGCTCACTCTCCCTCTCCCAGCTACTATAGCTCACTCTCTCCCTCTCCCAGCTCACTCTCTCTCTTATAGCTGACTCTCTCCCTCTCCCAGCTCAATCTCTATCTTATAGCTCACACTCTCCCTCTCCCAGCTCACTCTCTCTCTTATAGCTCACTCTCTCCCTCTCCCAGCTCACTCTCTCTCTTATAGCTCACTCTCTCCCTCTCCCAGCTCACTCTCTCCCTCTCCTAGCTCACTCTCTCTCTTATAGCTCACCCTCTCCCTCTCCCAGCTCACTCTCTCTCTTATAGCTCACTCTCTCCTCTCCCAGCTCACTCTCTCTCTTATAGCTGACTCTCTCCCTCTCCCAGCTCAATCTCTCTCTTATAGCTCACACTCCCTCTCCCAGCTCACTCTCTCTCTTATAGCTCACTCTCTCCCTCTCCCAGCTCACTCTCTCCCTCTCCTAGCTCACTCTCTCTCTTATAGCTCACCCTCTCCCTCTCCCAGCTCACTCTCTCTCTTATAGCTCACTCTCTCCCTCTCCCAGCTCACTCTCTCTCTTATAGCTCACTCTCTCCTCTCCCAGCTCACTCTCTCTCTTATAGCTGACTCTCTCCCTCTCCCAGCTCAATCTCTCTTATAGCTCACACTCTCCCTCTCCCAGCTCACTCTCTCTCTTATAGCTCACTCTCTCCCTCTCCCAGCTCACTCTCTCTCTTATAGCTCACTCTCTCCCTCTCCCAGCTCACTCTCTCCCTCTCCTAGCTCACTCTCTCTCTTATAGCTCACTCTCTCCCTCTCCCAGCTCACTCTCTCTCTTATAGCTCACTCTCTCCCTCTCCCAGCTCACTCTCTCTCTTATAGCTGACTCTCTCCTCTCCCAGCTCAATCTCTCTCTTATAGCTCACACTCTCCCTCTCCCAGCTCACTCTCTCTCTTATAGCTCACTCTCTCCCTCTCCCAGCTCACTCTCTCTCTTATAGCTCACTCTCTCCCTTTCCCAGCTCACTCTCTCTCTTATAGCTCACTCTCTCCCTCTCCCAGCTCACTCTCTCCCTCTCCTAGCTCACTCTCTCTCTTATAGCTCACCCTCTCCCTCTCCCAGCTCACTCTCTCCCTCTCCCAGCTCACTCTCTCTCTTATAGCTCACTCTCTCCCTCTTCCAGCTCACTCTCTCCCTCTCCCAGCTCACCCTCTCCCTCTTCCAGCTCACTCTCTCCCTCTCCCAGCTCACTCTCTCTCTTATAGCTCACTCTCTCCCTCTCCCAGCTCACTCTCCCTCTCCCAGCTCACTCTCTCTCTTATAGCTCACTCTCTCCCTCTCCCAGCTCACTCTCTCTCTTATAGCTCACTCTCTCCCTCTCCCAGCTCACTCTCTCTTATAGCTCACTCTCCCTCTCCCAGCTCACTCTCTCTCTTATAGCTCACTCTCTCCCTCTCCCAGCTCACTCTCTCTCTTATAGCTCACTCTCTCCCTCTCCCAGCTCACTCTCTCCCTCTCCCAGCTCACTCTCTCTCTTATAGCTCACGCTCTCCCTCTCCCAGCTCACTATCTCCCTCTCCCAGCTCAATCTCTCTCTTATAGCTCACACTCTCCCTCTCCCAGCTCACTCTCAATCGTATTGCTCACTCTCTCCCTCTCCCAGCTCACTCTCTCTCTTATAGCTCACTCTCTCCCTTTCCCAGCTCACTCTCTCTCTTATAGCTCACTCTCTCCCTCTCCCAGCTCACTCTCTCCCTCTCCTAGCTCACTCTCTCTCTTATAGCTCACTCTCTCCCTCTCCCAGCTCACTCTCTCCCTCTCCCAGCTCACTCTCTCTCTTATAGCTCACTCTCCCTCTCCTAGCTCACTCTCTCTCTTATAGCTCACCCTCTCCCTCTCCCAGCTCACTCTCTCTTATAGCTCACTCTCTCCCTCTCCCAGCTCACTCTCTCTCTTATAGCTGACTCTCCCTCTCCCAGCTCCCTCTCTCTTAGCTCACTCTCCCTCTCCAGCTCACTCTCTCTCTTATAGCTCACTCTCCTCTCCCAGCTCACTCTCTCTCTTATAGCTCACTCTCTCCCTCTCCCAGCTCACTCTCTCTCTTATAGCTGACTCTCTCCCTCTCCCAGCTCAATCTCTATCTTATAGCTCACACTCTCCCTCTCCCAGCTCACTCTCTCTCTTATAGCTCACTAGCTCTCCCTCTCCCAGCTCACTCTCTCTCTTATAGCTCACTCTCTCCCTCTCCCAGCTCACTCTCTCCCTCTCCTAGCTCACTCTCTTTATAGCTCACCCTCTCCCTCTCCCAGCTCACTCTCTCTTATAGCTCACTCTCCCCTCTCCCAGCTCACTCTCTCTCTTATAGCTGACTCTCTCCCTCTCCCAGCTCAATCTCTCTCTTATAGCTCACACTCTCCCTCTCCCAGCTCACTCTCTCTCTTATAGCTCACTCTCTCCCTCTCCCAGCTCACTCTCTCTCTTATAGCTCACTCTCTCCCTTTCCCAGCTCACTCTCTCTCTTATAGCTCACTCTCTCCCTCTCCCAGCTCACTCTCTCCGTCTCCTAGCTCTCTCTCTCTATAGCTCACCCTCTCCCTCTCCCAGCTCACTCTCTCCCTCTCCCAGCTCACTCCTCTCTCTTATAGCTCCTCTCTCCCTCTTCCAGCTCACTCTCTCCTCTCCCAGCTCACCCTCTCCCTCTTCCAGCTCACTCTCTCCTCTCCCAGCTCACCTCTCTCTTATAGCTCCTCTCTCTCCCTCTCCCAGCTCACTCTCTCCCTCTCCCAGCTCACTCTCTCCCTCTCCCTCTCCCAGCTCACTCTCTCTCTTATAGCTCACTCTCTCCCTCTCCCAGCTCACTCTCTCTCCTAGCTCACTCTCCCTCTCCCAGCTCACTCTCTCTCTTATAGCTCACTCTCTCCCTCTCCCAGCTCACTCTCTCTCTTATAGCTCACTCTCTCCCTCTCCCAGCTCACTCTCTCCCTCTCCCAGCTCACTCTCTCTCTTATAGCTCACGCTCTCCTCTCCCAGCTCACTATCTCCCTCTCCCAGCTCAATCTCTCTTATAGCTCACACTCTCCCTAGCTCACTCTCAATCTTATAGCTCACTCTCTCCCTCTCCCAGCTCACTCTCTCTTATAGCTCACTCTCTCCCTTTCCCATACTCTCTCTCTTATAGCTCTCCCTCCCCTCTCTCCCTCTCCTAGCTCACTCTCTCTTTATAGCTCACTCTCTCCCTCTCCCAGCTCACTCTCTCCCTCTCCCAGCTCACTCTCTCTCCTGTAGCTCACTATAGCTCACCTCTCCCTCTCAGCTCTCTCTCCCTTAGCTCAGCTCACTTCTCTCCCTCTCCCTCTTCAGCTCACTCTCTCTTATAGCTCTCTCCTCTCCCAGCTCACTCTCTCTCTTATAGCTCACTCTCTCCCTCTCCCAGCTCACCCTCTCCCAGCTCTCTCTCTTATAGCTCACTCTCCCTCTCCCAGCTCACTCTCTCCTCTCCCAGCTCACTCTCTCTCCTTATAGCTCACTCTCTCCCTCTCCCAGCTCACTCTCTCTCTTATAGCTCACTCTCTCCCTCTCCCAGCTCACTCTCTCTCTTATAGCTCACTCTCTCCTCTCCCAGCTCACTCTCTCCCTCTCCCAGCTCACTCTCTATCTTATAGCTCACTCTCTCCCAGCTCACTCTCCCTCTCCCAGCTCACTCTCTCTCTTATAGCTAGCTTATAGCTCACTCTCTCCCTCTCCCAGCTCACTCTCTCTCTTATAGCTCACTCTCTCCCTCTATAGCTCACTCTCTCCCTCTTATAGCTCACTCTCTCTCTTATAGCTCACTCTCTCCTCTCCCAGCTCACTATCTCTCTTATAGCTCACTCTCTCTCTCTCCCAGCTCACTCTCTCCCTCTCCCAGCTCACTCTCTCTCTTATAGCTCACTCTCTCCCTCTCCCAGCTCTCTTATAGCTCACTCCTCTCCCAGCTCACTCCTCTCTTATAGCTCTCTCTCTCTCCCAGCTCATCTTCTTATAGCTCACTCTCTCCCTCTCCCAGCTCACTCTCTCTCTTATAGCTCAATAATCCCTCTCCCAGCTCACTCTCTCCCTCTCCCAGCTCACTCTCAATAATTATAGCTCACTCTCTCCCTCTCCAGCTCAATAATTCTCCCTCTATAGCTCCCTCTCCCAGCTCACTCTAAGCTCACTCTCTCTCTTATAGCTCACTAATCTCCTCTCCCAGCTCACTCTCTCCTCTAGCTCAAATCTCCCCAGCTCACTCTCTCCCTCTCCCAGCTCACTCTCTCTTATAGCTCACTCTCTCCCTCTCCCAGCTCACTCTCTCTCCCTCTCCCAGCTCACTCTCTCTCTTATAGCTCACTCTCTCCCTCTCCCAGCTCACTCTCTCCCTCTCCCCAGCTCACTCTCTCTCTTATAGCTCAATCTCTCCCTCTTCCAGCTCACTCTAAAAATCTCTTATCTCCCTCTTCCAGCTCACTCTTCCCTCTCCCAGCTCACTCTCTCTTATAGCTCACTCTCTCCCTCTCCCAGCTCACTATCTCTCTTATAGCTCACTCTCTCCCTTTCCCAGCTCACCCTCTCCCTCTCCCAGCTCTCTCTCTCTCTTATAGCTCACTCTCCCCTCTCCCAGCTCACTCTCTCTCTTATAGCTCACTCTCTCCCTCTCCCAGCTCACTCTCTCCTTATAGCTCACTCTCTCCCTCTCCCAGCTCACTCTCTCCCTCTCCCAGATCACTCTCCTTATAGCTCACTCTCTCCCTCTCCCAGCTCTCTCTCTCTCCCTCTCCCAGCTCACTCTTCACTCTCTCCCTCTCCCAGCTCACTCTCTCTCTTATAGCTCACTCTCTCCTCTCCCAGCTCACTATCTCTCTTCCAGCTCTCTCTCCCTCTCCCAGCTCACTCTCTCTCTTCCAGCTCACTCTCTCCCTCTCCCAGCTCACTCTCTCCCTCTCCCAGCTCACTCTCTCTCTTATAGCTCACTCTCTCCCTCTCCCAGCTCACTCTCTCTCTTATAGCTCACTCTCTCCCTCTCCCAGCTCACTCTCTCCCTCTCCCAGCTCACTCTCTCTCTTATAGCTCACTCTCTCCCTCTCCCAGCTCACTCTCTCTCTTATAGCTCACTCTCTCCCTCTCCCAGCTCACTCTCTCTTATAGCTCACTCTCCCTCTCCCAGCTCACTCTCTCTCTTATAGCTCACTCTCTCCCTCTCCCAGCTCACTCTCTCTCTTATAGCTCACTCTCTCCCTCTCCCAGCTCACTCTCTCCCTCTTCCAGCTCACTCTCTCTCTTATAGCTCACGCTCTCCCTCTCCCAGCTCACTATCTCCCTCTCCCAGCTCAATCTCTCTCTTATAGCTCACTCTCTCCTCTCCCAGCTCACTCTCTCTTATAGCTCACTCTCTCCCTCTCCCAGCTCACCCTCTCTCTTATAGCTCACTCTCCCTTTCCCAGCCTCCCAGCTCACTCTTATAGCTCTCTCTCCCTCTCCCAGCTCACTCTCTCCCTCTCTAGCTCAGCTCACCTCTCTCCCTCTCCCAGCTCACTCTCTCCCTCTCCCAGCTCACTCTCTCTCTTATAGCTCACTCTCTCCCTCTTCCAGCAGCTCACTCTCCCTCTTATAGCTCACTCTCTCCCTCTACCAGCTCACTCTCTTATAGCTCACTCCTCTCCCCTCTCCCAGCTCACTCTCTCTCTTATAGCTCACTCTCTCCCTCTCCCAGCTCACCCTCTCCCAGCTCACTCTCTCTTATAGCTCACTCTCTCCCTCTCCCAGCTCACTCTCTCCCCTCTCCCAGCTCACTCTCTCCCTCTCCCAGCTCACTCTCCCTTATAGCTCACTCTCTCCCTCTCCCAGCTCACTCTCTCTCTTATAGCTCTCTCTCCCTCTCCCAGCTCAATCTTCTCTTATAGCTCACTCTCTCCCTCTCCCAGCTCACTATCTCCCAGCTCACTCTCTCTCTTATAGCTCACTTTCTCACTCTCTCTCTCCCAGCTCACCCTCTCTTATAGCTCACTCTCTCTCCCAGCTCACTCTCTCTTAGCTCACTCTCTCCCTCTCCCAGCTCACTCTCTCTTATAGCTCACTCTCTCCCTCTCCCAGCTCACTCTCTCTCTTATAGCTCACTCTCCCTCCCTCTCCCAGCTCACTCTCTCTCTTATAGCTCACTCTCTCCCTCTCCCAGCTCACTCTCTCTTTCCAGCTCACTCTCTCCCTCTCCCAGCTCACTCTCTCCCTCTCCCAGCTCACTCTCTCTCTTATAGCTCACTCTCTCCCTCTCCAGCTCAGCTCTTATAGCTCACTCTCTCCCTATCCCAGCTCACTCTCTCCCTCTCCCAGCTCACTCTCTCTCTTATAGCTCACTCTCTCCTCTCCCAGCTCACTCTCTCTCTTATAGCTCACTCTCTCCCTCTCCCAGCTCAATCTCTCTCTTATAGCTCACTCTCTCCCTCCCAGCTCACTCTCTCTCTTATAGCTCACTCTCTCCCTCTCCCAGCTCACTCTCTCTCTTATAAATCTCCCAGCTCCCTCTCCCAGCTCTTATCTCTCTCTCTAGCTCACTCTCCCCTCATAGCTCTTACTCACTCTCCCTCTCCCAGCTCAATCTCTCTTATAGCTCACTCTCTCTCACTATAGCTCAAATCTCTCCTTTCCCAGCTCAATATCTCTCTTATAGCTCACTCTCTCCCTCTCCCAGCTCACTCTCTCCCTCTCCTAGCTCACTCTCTCTCTTAAAGCTCAGCTCTCCCTCTCCCAGCTCACTCTCTCCACTCCTCTCCCTCTCCCTCCAGCTCACTCTCTCCCTCTCCCAGCTCTCTCTCTCTTAAATAGCTCACTCTCTCCCTCTCCCAGCTCACTCTCTCTCTTATAGCTCACTCTCTCCCTCTCCCAGCTCAAATATCTCTCTCTTATAGCTCACTCTCTCCCTTATCACCCTCTCCTCTCCCAGCTCACTAATCTCTCTTATAGCTCACTCTCTCCCTCTCCCAGCTCACTCTCTCTTATAGCTCACTCTCTCCCTCTCCCAGCTCACTCTCTCCTCTCCCAGCTCAATCTCTCTCTCTTATAGCTCACTCTCTCTCTCCCAGCTCACTCTCTTATAGCTCAAAAGCTCACTCTCTCTCTCTTATAGCTCCCTCTCCCCAGCCACCTCTCTCTCTTATAGCTCACTCTCTCCCTTTCCCAGCTCACTCTCTCTTATAGCTCACTCCTCTCCCTCTCCCTCCTAGCTCACTCTCTCTCTTATAGCTCACTCTCTCTCCCTCTCCCAGCTCAATCTCTCTCTTATAGCTCACTCTCTCCTCTCCCAGCTCACTCTCTCCCTCTCCCAGCTCACTCTCTCTTATAGCTCCCTCTCCCAGCTCACTCTCTCTCTTATAGCTCACTCTCTCCCTCTCCCAGCTCACTCTCTCTCTCTTATAGCTCACTCTCTCCCTCTCCCAGCTCACTCTCTCTCTTATAGCTCACTCTCTCCCTTTCCCAGCTCACTCTCTCTTATAGCTCACTCTCTCCCTTTCCCAGCTCACTCTCTCTCTTATAGCTCACTCTCTCCCTCTCCAGCTCTTCTCCCTCTCCTAGCTCACTCTCTCTCTTATAGCTCACTCTCTCCCTCTCCCAGCTCACTCTCTCTCTTATAGCTCACTCTCTCCCTCCCAGCCCTCTCCCTCCTCTCCTCTCTTATAGCTCACTCTCCCTCTCCCAGCTTATCTCTCTCCCTCTCCCAGCTCACTCTCTCTCTCAATCTCTCTCTTATAGCTCACAATCTCCCTCTCCCAGCTCACTCTCAATCTTATAGCTCACTCTCTCCCTCTCCCAGCTCACTCTCTCTCTTATAGCTCACTCTCCCTTTCCCAGCTCACTCTCTCTCTTATAGCTCACTCTCTCCCTCTCCCAGCTCACTCTCTCCCTCTCCCAGCTCACTCTCTCTCTTATAGCTCACTCTCTCCCTCTCCCAGCTCACTCTCTCCTCTCCCAGCTCACTCTCTCCCTTATAGCTCACTCTCTCCCTCTTCCAGCTCACTCTCTCCCTCTCCCAGCTCACCCTCTCCTCTTCCAGCTCATTCTCTCTTCCAGCTCACTCTCTCTCTTCCCAGCTCACTCTCTCCCTCTCCCAGCTCACTCTCTCTCACTCTCACTCTTATAGCTCAGCTCCCTCCCAGCTCACTCTCTCTTATAGCTCACTCTCTCTCTCTCTAGCTCTCTCCCCTCCCAGCTCACTCTCTCCCTATCCCAGCTCACTCTCTCCTCTCCCAGCTCACTCCCTCTCACTCTCTCTCATAGCTCACTCTCCTCCCAGCTCACTCTCTCTTATAGCTCACTCTCTCCCTCTCCCAGCTCACTCTCTCCCTCTCCCAGCTCACTCTCTATCTTATAGCTCACTCTCTCCCAGCTCACTCTCTCCCTCTCCCAGCTCACTCTCTCTCTTATAGCTCACTCTCTCACTCTCCCAGCTCACTCTCTCTCTTATAGCTCACTCTCTCCCTCTCCCAGCTCACTCTCTCTCTTATAGCTCACTCTCTCCCTCTCCCAGCTCACTCTCTCTCTTCCAGCTCACTCTCTCCCTCTCCCAGCTCACTATCTCCCTCTCCCAGCTCACTCTCTCTCTTATAGCTCACTCTCTCCCTCTCCCAGCTCACTCTCTCTCTTATAGCTCACTCTCTCCCTCTCCCAGCTCACTCTCTCCCTCTCCCAGCTCACTCTCTCTCTTATAGCTCACTCTCTCCCTCTCCCAGCTCACTCTCTCTCTTATAGCTCACTCTCCCTCTCCCAGCTCACTCTCTCTCTTATAGCTCACTCTCCCTCTCCCAGCTCCCTCTCACTCTCTCTCTTATAGCTCACTCTCTCCCTCTCCCAGCTCACTCTCTCCCTCTCCCAGCTCCCTCTCACTCTCTTATAGCTCACTCTCTCCCTCTCCCAGCTCACTCTCTCTCTTATAGCTCACTCTCTCCCTCTCCCAGCTCACTCTCTCCCTCTCCCAGCTCACTCTCTCTCTTATAGCTCACTCTCTCCCTCTCCCAGCTCACTCTCTCTCTTATAGCTCACTCTCTCCCTCTCCCAGCTCACTCTCTCCCTCTCCTAGCTCACTCTCTCTCTTATAGCTCACTCTCTCCCTCTCCCAGCTCACTCTCTCCCTCTCCCAGCTCACTCTCTCTCTTATAGCTCACTCTCTCCCTCTCCCAGCTCACTCTCTCCCTATCCCAGCTCACCTCTCCCTCTTCCAGCTCACTCTCTCCCTCTCCCAGCTCACTCTCTCTCTTATAGCTAGCTCACTCTCTCCCTCTCCCAGCTCACTCTCTCTTTATAGCTCACTCTCTCCCTCTCCCAGCTCACCCTCTCCCTCTCCCAGCTCACTCTCTCTCTCTTATAGCTCACTCTCCCTCCCAGCTCACTCTCTCTTATAGCTCACTCTCTCCCTCTCCCAGCTCACTCTCTCTCTTATAGCTCACTCTCTCCCTCTCCCAGCTCACTCTCTCCCTCTCCCAGCTCACTCTCTCTCTTATAGCTCCCTCTCCCAGCTCACTCTCTCTCTCTTATAGCTCACTCTCTCCCTCTCCCAGCTCACTCTCTCTCTCTTATAGCTCACTCTCTCCCTCTCCCAGCTCACTCTCTCTCTTATAGCTCACTCTCTCCCTTTCCCAGCTCACTCTCTCTCTTATAGCTCACTCTCTCCCTCTCCCAGCTCACTCTCTCTTATAGCTCACTCTCTCCCTCTCCCAGCTCACTCTCTCTCTTATAGCTCACTCTCTCCCTCTCCCAGCTCACTCTCTCTCTTATAGCTCACTCTCCCTCTCCCAGCTCACTCTCTCTCTTATAGCTCACTCTCTCCCTCTCCCAGCTCACTCTCTCTCTTATAGCTCACTCTCTCCCTCTCCCAGCTCACTCGCTCCCTCTCCCAGCTCCCTCTCACTCTCTTATAGCTCACTCTCTCCCTCTCCCAGCTCACTCTCTCTCTTATAGCTCACTCTCTCCCTCTCCCAGCTCACTCTCTCCCTCTCCCAGCTCACTCTCTCTCTTATAGCTCACTCTCTCCCTTTCCCAGCTCACTCTCTCTCTTATAGCTCACTCTCTCCCTCTCCCAGCTCACTCTCTCCCTCTCCCAGCTCACTCTCTCTCTTATAGCTCACTCTCTCCCTCTCCCAGCTCACTCTCTCCCTCTCCCAGCTCACTCTCTCTCTTATAGCTCACTCTCTCCCTCTTCCAGCTCACTCTCTCCCTCTCCCAGCTCACCCTCTCCCTCTTCCAGCTCACTCTCTCCCTCTCCCAGCTCACTCTCTCTCTTATAGCTCACTCTCTCCCTCTCCCAGCTCACTCTCTCTCACTCTCTCCCTCTCCCAGCTCACCCTCTCCCTCTCCCAGCTCACTCTCTCTCTCTTATAGCTCACTCTCTCCCCTCTCCCAGCTCACTCTCTCTCTTATAGCTCACTCTCCCTCTCCCAGCTCACTCTCTCCCTCTCCCAGCTCACTCTCTCCCTCTCCCAGCTCACTCTCTCCCTCTCCCAGCTCACTCTCTCTCTTATAGCTCCCTCTCCCAGCTCACTCTCTCTCTTATAGCTCACTCTCTCCCTCTCCCAGCTCACTCTCTCTCTCTTATAGCTCACTCTCTCCCTCTCCCAGCTCACTCTCTCTCTTATAGCTCACTCTCTCCCTTCCCAGCTCACTCTCTCTCTTATAGCTCACTCTCTCCCTCTCCCAGCTCACTCTCTCCCTCTCCTAGCTCACTCTCTCTCTTATAGCTCACTCTCTCCCTCTCCCAGCTCACTCTCCCTCTCCCAGCTCACTCTCTCTCTTATAGCTCACTCTCTCCCTCTTCCAGCTCACTCTCTCCCTCTCCCAGCTCACTCTCTCCCTCTCCCCGCTCACTCTCTCCCTCTTCCAGCTCACTCTCTCCCTCTCCCAGCTCACTCTCTCTCTTATAGCTCACTCTCTCCCTCTCTCAGCTCACTCTCTCTCTTATAGCTCACTCTCTCTCTCCCAGCTCACCCTCTCCCTCTCCCAGCTCACTCTCTCTCTTATAGCTCACTCTCTCCCTCTCCCAGCTCACCCTCTCCCTCTCCCAGCTCACTCTCTCCCTTTCCAGCTCACTCTCTCCTCTCCCAGCTCACTCTCTCTCTTATAGCTCACTCTCTCCCTCTCCCAGCTCACTCTCTCTCTTATAGCTCACTCTCTCTCTTATAGCTCACTCTCTCCCTCTCCCAGCTCACTCTCTCCCTCTCCCAGCTCACTCTCTCTCTTATAGCTCACTCTCTCCCTCTCCCAGCTCACTCTCTCTCTTATAGCTCACTCTCTCCCTCTCCCAGCTCACTCTCTCCCTCTCCCAGCTCACTCTCTCCCTCTTCCAGCTCACTCTCTCCCTCTCCCAGCTCACTCTCTCCCTCTCCCAGCTCACTCTCTCCCTCTCCCAGCTCACTCTCTCCCTCTCCCAGCTCACTCTCTCCCTCTCCCAGCTCACTATCTCCCTCTCCCAGCTCACTCTATCCCAGCTCACCCTCTCCCAGCTCACTCTCTCTCTCTTCCAGCTCACTCTCTCCCTCTTCCAGCTCACTCTCTCTCTCTTCCAGCTCACTCTCTCCCTCTCCCAGCTCACTCTCTCTTCCAGCTCACTCTCTCCCTCTCCCAGCTCACTCTCTCCTTCTCCAAGCTCACTCTCTCCCTCTCCCAGCTCACTCTCTCCCTCTCCCAACTTACTCTCTCCCTCTCCCTTCTTTCTTGATTTTAACACATTAAATCCCAAGTCAATCCAAACCAATCCACTGCGTATCCCCTCCCTGTATCCAATCTATGTTCCTCTCAATCCATGCACTTCCCACAGTGTTTCCTTCACACTCTCCTAATATAATTCTATCCCACCTGATCCATACCTAATGCTCAGTGTTCCAATGTATGTATTTTACACGGGAGCATTCAGCACAATTCCTTGTGCATTGATCTCTCTCCCTCTCAATCCGTAGCTGATTCTGGTGCACACTTCCTTAACAATATATCCTGTTCCACTGATCCCATGTCATGACCCACTGCCAATACCCCTCTATCCTCAATGAAGATCAAGTCTATCGATATTCCACTGCTTTTTACTTTATTTCCTGAACTCTCAGCTTTTTCCTGATCTTCAGTGCTTCTCTGTTACCTCAGTGTTCTCCACACTCTCTCCATTTCTCCTTTTAGATCTACACCATGATTCATACAACCCCTTCCCTTCTGTCCTGTTGCTCCTCAGGGTTGATCGGGGGCCATTGTACGTTTAGTTTATTTCCTGATCTATGTTCCCTTTCAACGCCCTCTCCTGATCTCTCCTGACTCCCTCTGTTCTTACAGCGGTCCAATTAGATCCATACAATGATCCTCAGCTCTTTATGTCTGGGCTCCACATCAGTTGGTAGTGTTCCTCCTGACTGACTCCTACAGGGAGGAGGCTAGCACTGGTTCTAGTGGGTTGGTAGTACACATCAAAGGCTGGGCGAACTGTTCCTCCAAGCTCCTTTCAGCTCTGTGGGCTACACACTAACCATGCTGGTGACCAGAGTTTGAACCCAGGCAGCCGCCAAACCTCTCCATTCACTGCATGTTTGTTGCTCTGTCTAACCCTGGTGTTTTGTTCCTCTGTCTATCCCTGGTTTTCTGTTCCTCTGTCTGTCCCTGGTGTTTGTTCCTCTGTCTATCCCTGGTTTTCTGTTCCTCTGTCTGTCCCTGGTGTTTGTTCCTCTGTCTAACCCTGGTGTTTGTTCCTCTGTCTAACCCTGGTGTTTGTTCCTCTGTCTAACCCTGGTGTTTGTTCCTCTGTCTATCCCTGGTGTTTGTTCCTCTGTCTATCCCTGGTGTTTGTTCCTCTGTCTATCCCTGGTGTTTGTTCCTCTGTCTATCCCTGGTGTTTGTTCCTCTGTCTGTCCCTGGTGTTTGTTCCTCTGTCTAACCCTGGTGTTTGTTCCTCTGTCTGTCCCTGGTGTTTGTTCCTCTGTCTATCCCTGGTGTTTGTTCCTCTGTCTATCCCTGGTGTTTTGTTCCTCTGTCTAACCCTGGTGTTTGTTCCTCTGTCTAACCCTGGTGTTTGTTCCTCTGTCTATCCCTGGTGATTGTTCCTCTGTCTATCCCTGGTGTTTGTTCCTCTGTCTGTCCCTGGTGTTTGCTCCTCTGTCTATCCCTGGTGTTTGTTCCTCTGTCTAACCCTGGTGTTTGTTCCTCTGTCTGTCCCTGGTGTTTGTTGCTCTGTCTAATTATGGTGTTTGTTCCTCTGTCTATCCCTGGTGATTGTTCCTCTGTCTATCCCTGGTGTTTGTTCCTCTGTCTAACCCTGGTGTTTGTTCCTCTGTCTGTCCCTGGTGTTTGTTCCTCTGTCTAACCCTGGTGTGTGTTCCTCTGTCTAACCCTGGTGTTTGTTCCTCTGTCTGTCCCTGGTATTTGTTCCTCTGTCTATCCCTGGTGTTTGTTCCTCTGTCTATCCCTGGTGTTTGTCCCTCTGTCTAACCCTGGTGTTTGTTCCTCTGTCTGTCCCTGGTGTTTGTTCCTCTGTCTAACCCTGGTGTTTGTTCCTCTGTCTAACCCTGGTGTTTGTTCCTCTGTCTATCCCTGGTGTTTGTTCCTCTGTCTAACCATGGTGTTTGTTCCTCTGTCTGTCCCTGGTGTTTGTTCCTCTGTCTAACCCTGGTGTTTGTTCCTCTGTCTATCCCTGGTGTTTGTTTCTCTGTCTATCCCTGGTGTTTGTTCCTCTGTCTATCCCTGGTGTTTGTTCCTCTGTCTAACCCTGGTGTTTGTTCCTCTGTCTATCCCTGGTGTTTGTTCCTCTGTCTAACCTTGGTGTTTGTTCCTCTGTCTGTCCCTGGTGTTTGTTCCTCTGTCTAACCCTGGTGTTTGTTCCTCTGTCTATCCCTGGTGTTTGTTTCTCTGTCTATCCCTGGTGTTTGTTCCTCTGTCTAACCCTGGTGTTTGTTCCTCTGTCTAACCCTGGTGTTTGTTCCTCTGTCTAACCCTGGTGTTTGTTCCTCTGTCTGTCCCTGGTGTTTGTTCCTCTGTCTAACCCTGGTGTTTGTTCCTCTGTCTGTCCCTGGTGTTTGTTCCTCTGTCTGTCCCTGGTGTTTGTTCCTCTGTCTAACCCTGGTGTTTGTTCCTCTGTCTAACCCTGGTGTTTGTTCCTCTGTCTATCCCTGGTGTTTTGTTCCTCTGTCTATCCCTGGTGTTTTGTTCCTCTGTCTAACCCTGGTGTTTGTTCCTCTGTCTATCCCTGGTGTTTTGTTCCTCTGTCTAACCCTGGTGTTTGTTCCTCTGTCTGTCCCTGGTGTTTGTTCCTCTGTCTGTCCCTGGTGTTTGTTCCTCTGTCTAACCCTGGTGTTTGTTCCTCTGTCTAACCCTGGTGTTTGTTCCTCTGTCTATCCCTGGTGTTTTGTTCCTCTGTCTAACCCTGGTGTTTGTTCCTCTGTCTATCCCTGGTGTTTGTTCCTCTGTCTAACCCTGGTGTTTGTTCCTCTGTCTATCCCTGGTGTTTGTTCCTCTGTCTATCCCTGGTGTTTGTTCCTCTGTCTGTCCCTGGTGTTTGTTCCTCTGTCTATCCCTGGTGTTTGTTCCTCTGTCTATCCCTGGTGTTTGTTCCTCTGTCTGTCCCTGGTGTTTGTTCCTCTGTCTGTCCCTGGTGTTTGTTCCTCTGTCTAACCCTGGTGTTTGTTCCTCTGTCTAACCCTGGTGTTTGTTCCTCTGTCTGTCCCTGGTGTTTGTTCCTCTGTCTGTCCCTGGTGTTTGTTCCTCTGTCTAACCCTGGTGTTTGTTCCTCTGTCTATCCCTGGTGTTTGTTCCTCTGTCTAACCCTGGTGTTTGTTCCTCTGTCTGTCCCTGGTGTTTGTTCCTCTGTCTATCCCTGGTGTTTGTTCCTCTGTCTAACCCTGGTGTTTGTTCCTCTGTCTAACCCTGGTGTTTGTTCCTCTGTCTATCCCTGGTGTTTGTTCCTCTGTCTAACCCTGGTGTTTGTTCCTCTGTCTGTCCCTGGTGTTTGTTGCTCTTTCTAACCCTGGTGTTTGTTCCTCTGTCTATCCCTGGTGTTTGTTTCTCTGTCTAACCCTGGTGTTTGTTCCTCTGTCTAACCCTGGTGTTTGTTCCTCTGTCTGTCCCTGGTGTTTGTTCCTCTGTCTATCCCTGGTGTTTGTTTCTCTGTCTATCCCTGGTGTTTGTTCCTCTGTCTGTCCCTGGTGTTTGTTTCTCTGTCTATCCCTGGTGTTTGTTCCTCTGTCTGTCCCTGGTGTTTGTTCCTCTGTCTATCCCTGGTGTTTGTTCCTCTGTCTGTCCCTGGTGTTTGTTCCTCTGTCTAACCCTGGTGTTTGTTCCTCTGTCTAACCCTGGTGTTTGTTCCTCTGTCTATCCCTGGTGTTTGTTCCTCTGTCTAACCCTGGTGTTTGTTTCTCTGTCTATCCCTGGTGTTTGTTCCTCTGTCTAACCCTGGTGTTTGTTCCTCTGTCTAACCCTGGTGTTTGTTGCTCTGTCTATCCCTGGTGTTTGTTCCTCTGTCTATCCCTGGTGTTTGTTTCTCTGTCTGTCCCTGGTGTTTGTTTCTCTGTCTAACCCTGGTGTTTGTTCCTATGTCTGTCCCTGGTGTTTGTTCCTCTGTCTATCCCTGGTGTTTGTTTCTCTGTCTATCCCTGGTGTTTGTTCCTGACACTTTCACCCAGCTGCTGCTCATCAATAACAACTTCATCGTTATCATGTAGTTTATTTCCTCTGTGTGTTGGGAATCATATTTGCTTGTTAACTGTGATCTAGCCGTCTACTGGGATGTGTGTGTGCGTGTGCGCGTGTGATTATGCAGGAAGCGTTGGTGCTGTTTTCGTGACTTGTGTGGGTGTAAGTTGGTCATTTCTTAAAGGGGCAGTGCCACACAGTGGAATAATTCTAGAACTGCAGTGTGTTTTACCACTTGGCTACATCTACAAAGAGGAGATGAAAGCAAAGGACACAACCTCTAAATTAGAAACATTAACATGTCTCCTGACCTCTAAAACAGAAACATTAGCATGTCTCCTGACCTCTACTATTTGGTCTTCTCACTGTATCTCTCTGTCTCCCTCCCACCTATCTCTCTATTTCTCTCTTTCTCTCCCCTCATCCCTTCCCTCTCATCCTCTCCCTCCGTCCCCCTACAGAGAAGAGGAAAGCTAACATCCTGGACAACCTGAACAACACCAACGGCAGCATCATCGGCGTCACCTGCTGCATCGTCCTCATCCTCCTCATCGTGTCGGTCATCGTTCAGATCAAACAACCCAGGAAGAAGTACATCCTCCGGCGCGAGGACTTTGACCCCACGATGTTCCAGGAGGTCTTCGAGCCGCAGCATTATGGGCTCTGCACGTTACGCAGCACCACGCATGCCGCCTCCGCTTCGACGGATCTAGCGGATCTAGCAGAGGACTTGGAGAACTACCACGCGCTGCACCGCTCGTCCTCGCGCTGCGTCCATGACCATCATTGTGGATCCGCCTCCAACCCGGGTTCCGCCCACCTGTCCCAGCTGTCACTCAGTGGGCGGGGAAGCCGCGGGAACCTGAGCTCACGCGAGGCCGCAGCCCTCCTCACGGACCTTCCACCGCAGTCGGTACGGCCGCTGCTGCCCAGTGTTGCCACGGGGAACCGGCGCAGCATCCTAGTGATGAAGCACAGCTACTCGCAGGAAGCGGCCGACAATGGGTGTGACCTCGACGACGACCTGGAAGAGGTTCCCACGACGAGCCACCGACTGTCGCGTCACGAGAAGGCAGTCCAGCGGTCAGTATCTATAGATTTCCATGATAATCCATGATGATCCATGATGATCCATGATAATCCATGATGATCCATGATAAATCAATCTGTCAATCAATGAAGGCATCCTGATAGAAGATGTCATGGTGGAGGGTGACATTGATTTTTCTTCCTTTTTTAAACATTTTTTTAATCCACCTCCTCTATTTTTCTTCTTTCCTTCATTCTACTGTTCATTTATTTTTATTTTTGGGGGGAGGGGGGGTTTAGCTTTCTTTTCTGCTTCGATCTTCCTTTTTCCCGTCAACTCTGTTATCATTCATAAAGGGCTATGCTGTGGTAGTGAGAGCTACCCCCTCTGGTTCTTTATCACTCCTCCCCTTCTCACTCTCTCTACCTTTATATTGATTGATTTCTCCATCTGTGTTGCTCCTGTGGCTCCAGACCACGCCCACAAATACGACCAGTGTCCTTGCTAAGCATTTAGATCTACGTCGTGAATTAAAAGACTGATTTAGTGCATGTTGCCTTTTTTTCTACAGAGGACATGTAGATCAGTCTGTCTGTCTACTCTGACCCTCAACACAAGGGCTTGTATTGGTGCCTGGCACCGATAAAGAGATTATTGATTCATCCATTTAGAATGCAAATAACTTTATTTCATAAACTCAAAAGATAAAAACATAATTAACTTTGTTAATGTTAGAAGTTAACTGTGATAATGTTTTTTGTGTTGTTTTGTTTTGTTGGTACAGTTGACTTTGGCATGAACCTGTTTTCTATAAATGATTTAAAATGACATTTGAACGTACATGTATCTGCACCTTGATGGCTTGATACATGTTACCAAGAATAAATGGAGGAACACTTCTGGTACCACCAAAATAACTTCCAAGTTCCAGTAGTTTTGTTGTGCATGCACTTTGTGTGCTCTACTCTATTCAACCTGTATACCTGTATACATATCGGGGCGGCTTGATAGTGGCTAGAGTGTTGGACTAGTAACCGGAAGGTTGCCTAGTTCAAACCCCTGAGCTGACAAGGTACAAATCTGTCGTTCTGCCCCTGAACAGGCAGTTAACCCACTTTACCTAGGCCGTCATTGAAAATAAGAATTTGTTCTTAACTGACTTGCCTAATTAAATAAAGGTAAAAATATATACGTCTTGGTTTAACTACAGTACAATTCCCAGCACAGCTATTTCTATATATACACAAGACATCCAGAGCTCAAAACTCTGATGAAATGTTCTGTTTTTTTTATTTTTTTTGTAGCAAATATATGCATTTATATATGATAATCTCTATGCAAACGTTTGATATTAAACAACGGAGCGGTGACATTTCAGGTTCTGCCTCATTGGCTCTTTGAGCAAACACGAATCAGAATACAACACGACTAGGGTCTAAGACAATCTCAAGGTAAGCTCCCCACTCTCACTTATACAACAATAAACATATTGTATGTTGCTGTGTAGTTCATAGTTTCACCATGTCAGTCCGTTTCTCAGTCATTGTAGTTTGATGTAGCTTTGATTGTTACATATTTTTTTGTGAAGTTGTTCTGGATATAGTTTGTTTTTTGTATGATTCATTATCATCATCAAGATGGTCCCTCTGCTTGCGGCCATCTTGGTTTTGTTGGTGCGTTTTTTGGGGTGAAATTTGGCTTCCATTTTTTTTTTT
>NC_068424.1:11377999-11430499 GCF_023373465.1 Oncorhynchus keta
CACACACACACAACACACACACAATGTGCCCCAACACACACACAAACACACCCCAACACACACACACACACACACACACACACACACACAAATGTGCCCCAACACACACATACACACACAAATGTGCCCCAACACACACACAAACACACACAAATGTGCCCCAACACACACATACACACACACAAATGTGCCCCAACACACACATACACACACAAATGTGCCCCAACACACATACACACACAAATGTGCCCCAACACACACATACACACACAAATGTGCCCCAACACACACATACACACACAAATGTGCCCCAACACACACAAACACACACAAATGTGCCCCAACACACACATACACACACAAATGTGCCCCAACACACACACAAACACACATAAATGTGCCCCAACACACACACAAACACACATGTGCCCCAACACACACACAAACACACACAAATGTGCCCCAACACACACACAAACACACACAAATGTGCCCCAACACACACGCACACAAATGTGCCCCAACACACACACTCTTACAAAAATGGACACCATTTAGCCACACTAGGACTATAAATGTTGATCTCCACTCTCTCGTACAATGTATTTCCAGTCCCACTTAACTATCAGGAAGTTGTTAGTGTCAACAGTGACACGGATGATGTCATTGTCGACACTACATCGTTGCAACGACGCCGACACCTTCAGTATCCCAACAACAAATCCATTTTTAGTTTAATTTTGACACATGCTTGCTCAGTTTTCTGCTTTGCTGTTGTTTATGTTAGTGTTTGTTCTTTCAGCAATGCACTTTGGGTGTTTTCACATGTCCAGTTTATGTTCTGTGGTCACTTCATTTTGACACAGCTTGTTGTGCTGTTATTGTATTACTGTCATTTAAAGTGAAGAGAATGAAAATCAAATGCTATGTAAATGCACACACACACACACACACACACACACACACACACACACACACACACACACACACACACACACACACACACAGAGACAGAAAAACACACACAGAGAGACAGAAAAATAACAGTACATATCCTAACCCTGTAGGCGACTTACAAAAAGATAATCCTACTTTATGTTGGAATGAGTTATTTCTATAGGGTCTAATTTCATTCACACAGTAAACTGTTCTAATGAATCTTCAGGATGGCGACAGAGAGGTAAAGTTAAATCACATCAAACTGTAATACATTTAGTTTAGTTTTTTTTTTTTTTCTTAACATTAGTTCTTTAATTAAAAAACAAACGTATCCAATTGAAGCTGTCTCAAACTAGTGAGAGAGAATAGAGTTGCAGTAACTGTGGACTGAGTAGACTAATCGTGTTTTTATATCTCTACAGATACTTCAGAAAGCTACATCATTCTTCTGCATCTTGCCAAGTTTGACAATTTATGGAAGTAACATGAATCTCCCTGATGAGAACTGTTGCACTGAGCGACAAAAACTATTTTGAGTGTTTGTGATAAAGGGGGAAAAAAAATGTTTTTTTGGTGTGTATGTGTTGGCTTGTTTTGATGACAGCGGTGAAATGCCCTGTTGGTATTCATCAAATGGCTGAGATTGTAAAGCCAGAGACACGTAACTGATCCTTTCAGATACTGGACAGAAACTTTAAAAGATACATAAATACCTTAAATGTACATTGTTCATGGGACTGAACCTGAACCTGTTCTTTTTAACTTTTCTTTGTATTTGTATTTAACATCAAACATGTGAGGATGCCATTTTGGTACTGAAATCCCATCTGCAAACCCACTGTGTCGCTGTTATGTTTCCTACACTCCATTAGGGCTCAAGTTCTTTCCCCGGACGAAGTTTCAAACCCCAGAGAATGTTGTGATGTCATAAGGGTATAAACTGTATAGTGTTCCAAGCCACTGGACAGGAACGGTCTCCATGTTGGTGCTTTCTGAGGACTGAAATGGGACATTGGGATGTATCGGTAATTTCATTGGCAGCCACAGGTCTCATCAGGAAGTAATGAAATTGGTTTTGAGAATTCCCAGTCAGATTTCCTACTAGGAACCCAAACATTGGTAATGGTTGTATTTGTGGCTTGTCTATGCACACTAGACTACAGTAAGAAAAGTGGGCTCAATTATTAGGCTACTACGTAATCCCTTGATTGCCCAATAGCCTTAGTCCTTATTTGCATTAGCATCAATATTTTATTTCCTGTCTTTCAGAATATGTCTGAGACCCCTCTGTTTGCTGAGATCTCTACTTTGTTTGGTAACTCATTAAAGAAATGCTGGGCAGAATGTTTTCAATAAACTGATACTAAATCTTATTGAGTCTTGTTGAGTTTGTATTGGAAAGTGATACTAATTTGTTCCTGTCCATGAACAATGTAAGCGGACACTTGTGACATCTTGTTGTAATGCTGTAGCCGAAGTGGAACACAGTGGAGGAAGGGGAGGACCATCCTCCTCAGTGAATTACACTAAATGTATTCACGTCACCAAATAATTAATTAAAACACACTGTTTTGCAATGAAGGTCTACAGTAGCCTCAACAGCACTCTGTAGGAGAACACCATGGTGTAGCCAGAGGACAGCTAGCTTCCGTCCTCCTCTGGGTACTTTGACTTCAATACAAAACCTTGTGGTTCTCTCCCCCTTCCATAAACTTACACAGTAATGATGACAACTTCCGGAGGATGTCCTCCAACCTATCAGAGCTCTTGCAGCATGAACTGACCTGTTGTCCACCCAATGAATTTAGTACTGAAAGCATATGCTACAGCTAGCTTGCACTGCAGTGCATAAAATGTGGTGAGTAGTTGATTCAAAGAGAGTGAAAGACAATGGTCAAAATGAAGGAGCGAGAGAGAGAGATTTTTTTATTTTTTTTTCATTTTCAGTTCCACTTACTTAGCTAGCAGCTAGCTAGTTTAGCCTACTCAAACACCCTGCTCAAACAGAGAGATGCTACGTTAGCTAGCTGGCTATAACTATCCAACACAACACTGGATCGCTTCCAAGTCAAGATAAGCGTTTTGGTTTTACTAATTTATTGCCATCGGTGCCCGCCGGTGTAAGTGCTAAACTGCTTACTGACTTTACACTGTAACGTTACTGCATGATTGAAGCTGGTTTACTAACACGTTAGTTCTATTAGCTATGTTGACCATGACGCTACTTTTGCTAATATGGTGACAACGGTGTAGGCTGTGTGTAGCAGTTATGATATGGTTTGGCTTGGAAAGTTTTTTTTTTTGCTTGGTACAGCTGATGTGTTGTGCATTGAAGTCCACACGCGAAGGGAAAAGGTGAGAGGAGGAGAGCGCATTGATGTGAGAAGGAATCTAGCGTGGTCAAGGGTGTATTCATTCCACCGATTCTGTTGAAAAAGGTTTCTTAAATGGAAGCAACGGAAAAGAAATGTGCATAAACATACCTGAATTCGTCCAATAGAAACTTTTTTTTTTGCAACAATTGGCCTATTGATTACACCCTAGATCAGCTAAATGCAGGCATGAGTGTATTGAATGTGTCACTGTCTGTCACCTCAAGTTCTCTCTTGACCTGTCTGCATCTACGTTGTAAACGTTCATTCATAGGCGAGGTTGTAGCTGTTACATTGACCTGGGTGAATGGAATACGAATTACAGTCATCCAAAAAGGCGTAATAGAAATCAAGCCATGCTCATGAAAACAAATTTAAAATATCACACTCCCTCATCTTAAAACGGCACCGACCACCTCTGTTGGCACCATTCCCCTCGTCTAGAATAAGTGAGTCTAGAATAAGTGAGTCTAGAATAAGTGAGTCTAGAATAAGTGAGTCTAGAATAAGTGAGTCTAGAATAAGTGAGTCTAGAATAAGTGAGTCTAGAATAAGTGAGTCTAGAATAAGTGAGTCTAGAATAAGTGCTCATGTTATCAAAGAGAATAAACATGTTTTAATATATACATGTTTCAAAAACTCGCTGTGATGTCTATTTCATCCAACACAGCATTCCCTTTGATATAATTCACTGGGACTTGTCAGGGACAACATATATCAGACAGGATTCTTTGTGGCTGTGGTCACTAAGTCAAAATCGTAAAAAGTCATGCACACAAAAATGTGCTTTTTGATCTTAATTTAAGGTTAGTATTAGACAAAGTTTAGCAGTGTGGTTAGGTTTAAAATAATATTTTAGGAAGATAAATTGTAGAAATAGAAGGGTTTTAGCCATAATTATGACTTTGTGACTGTGGTATCTAGTGACGACCATTCTACCAAGAAAACTCACTTTCCCCACAGTTCTTCGCGCGGGTACAGCGAGCACGACACATACGTGCGCCCAAGGTTCAACAGTAAGCTTCCAAATTTAACGCTGACAGACCTGCAATTATTTATTGAAATGTAGGTTGAGTTGTGTTCCTATGGGTCATTTATATCGTATAATAGTTTGACTTCAGTAACAGTTAATTAATACTGGGAAAGTTTGCGAAGTAGAGGCCAGACACCGAGAGCGTTTTGACAGCTGAGGTGGCGAGCAAGTCAACGTGAATAGAGGACAACATGGTCTATTCTTTCATACTGGAAGCTGTGCGGCGTAATTTGCGGCAACATCAATCACTATCAACGCAATGCGTTGGTCGAATATGGAAACGCATGCAAAACAGTGTGCACCTTCAGAAACCGACTACAGCACCATCCAGATATCCATAACTTCCGGCGCCGACAGAGATGGCCGCCTCGCTTCGCGTTCCTAGGAAACTATGCAGTTTTTTGTTTTTTTACGTGTTATTTCTTACATTAGTACCCCAGGTCATCTTAGGTTTCATTACATACCGTCGAGAAGAACTACTGAATATAAGATCAGCGTCAACTCACCATCAGTACGACCAAGAATATGTTTTCCGCGACGCGGATCCTGTGTTCTGCCTTACAAACAGGACAACTGAATGGATCGCATGCAGCGACCCAAGAAAACGACTCCGAAAAAGAGGGAAACGTAGCGGTCTTCTGGTCAGACTCCGAACAAGGGCACATCGCGCACCACTCCCCAGCATTCTTCTTGCCAATGTCCAGTCTCTTGACAACAAGGTTGACGAAATCCGAGCAAGGGTGGCATTCCAGAGGGACATCAGAGACTGCAACGTTCTCTGCTTCACAGAAACATGGCTTACTGGGAAGACGCTATCCGATGCGGTGCAGCCAATGGGTTTCTCCACGCATCGCGCCGACAGAAACAAACATCTTTCTGGTAAGAAGAGTGGCGGGGGCGTATGCCTCATGACTAACGAGACATGGTGTGATGAAGGAAACATACAGGAACTCAAATCCTTCTGTTCACCTGATTTAGAATTCCTCACAATCAAATGTAGACCGCATTATCTTCCAAGAGAATTCTCTTCGATTATAATCACAGCCGTATATATCCCCCAAGCAGACACATCGATGGCTCTGAACGAACTTTATTTAACTCTTTGCAAACTGGAAACCATTTATCCGGAGGCTGCATTCATTGTAGCTGGGGATTTTAACAAAGCTAATCTGAAAATAAGACTCCCTAAATTTTATCAGCATATCGATTGCGCAACCAGGGGTGGTAAAACCTTGGATCATTGTTACTCTAACTTCCGCGACGCATATAAGGCCCTGCCCCGCCCCCTTTCAGAAAAGCTGACCACGACTCCATTTTGTTGATCCCTGCCTACAGGCAGAAACTCAAACAAGAGGCTCCCACGCTGAGGTCTGTCCAACGCTGGTCAGACCAAGCTGACTCCACACTCCAAGACTGCTTCCATCACGTGGACTGGGACATGTTTCGTATTGCGTCAGATAAAAATATTGACGAATACGCTGATTCGGTGTGCGAGTTCATTAGAACGTGCGTCGAAGATGTCGTTCCCATAGCAACGATAAAAACATTCCCTAACCAGAAACCGTGGATTGATGGCAGCATTCGCGTGAAACTGAAAGCGCGAACCACTGCTTTTAATCAGGGCAAGGTGTCTGGCAACATGACCGAATACAAACAGTGCAGCTATTCCCTCCGCAAGGCTATTAAACAAGCTAAGCGTCAGTACAGAGACAAAGTGGAATCTCAATTCAACGACTCAGACACAAGAGGCATGTGGCAGGGTCTACAGTCAATCACGGACTACAAGAAGAAACCCAGCCCAGTCACGGACCAGGATGTCTTGCTCCCAGCCAGACTAAATAACTTTTTTGCACGCTTTGAGGACAATACAGTGCCACTGACACGGCCTGCAATGAAAACATGCGGTCTCTCCTTCACTGCAGCCGAGGTGAGTAAGGCATTTAGACGTGTTAACCCTCGCAAGGCTGCAGGCCCAGACGGCATCCCCAGCCGTGCCCTCAGAGCATGCGCAGACCAGCTGGCCGGTGTGTTTACGGACATATTCAATCAATCCCTATACCAGTCTGCTGTTCCCACATGCTTCAAGAGGGCCACCATTGTTCCTGTTCCCAAGAAAGCTAAGGTAACTGAGCTAAACGACTACCTCCCCGTAGCACTCACTTCCGTCATCATGAAGTGCTTTGAGAGACTAGTCAAGGACCATATCACCTCCACCCTACCTGACACCCTAGACCCACTCCAATTTGCTTACCGCCCAAATAGGTCCACAGACGATGCAATCTCAACCACACTGCACACTGCCCTAACCCACCTGGACAAGAGGAATACCTATGTGAGAATGCTGTTCATCGACTACAGCTCGGCATTCAACACCATAGTACCCTCCAAGCTCGTCATCAAGCCCGAGACCCTGGGTCTCGACCCCGCCCTGTGCAACTGGGTACTGGACTTCCTGACGGGCCGCCCCAGGTGGTGAGGGTAGGCAACAACATCTCCTCCCCGCTGATCCTCAACACAGGGGCCCCACAAGGGTGCGTTCTGAGCCCTCTCCTGTACTCCCTGTTCACCCACGACTGCGTGGCCACGCACGCCTCCAACGCAATCATCAAGTTTGCGGACGACACAACAGTGGTAGGCTTGATTACCAAAAACGACGAGACGGCCTACAGAGAGGAGGTGAGGGCCCTCGGAGTGTGGTGTCAGGAAAATAACCTCACACTCAACGTCAACAAAACTAAGGAGATGATTGTGGACTTCAGGAAACAGCAGAGGGAACACCCCCTATCCACATCGATGGAACAGTAGTGGAGAGGGTAGCAAGTTTTAAGTTCCTCGGCATACACATCACAGACAAACTGAATTGGTCCACTCACACTGACAGCGTCGTGAAGAAGGCGTAGCAGCGCCTCTTCAACCTCAGGAGGCTGAAGAAATTCAGCTTGTCACCAAAAGCACTCACAAACTTCTACAGATGCACAATCGAGAGCATCCTGGCGGGCTGTATCACCGCCTGGTACGGCAACTGCTCCACCCTCAACCGTAAGGCTCTCCAGAGGGTAGTGAGGTCTGCACAACGCATCACCGGGGGCAAACTACCTGACCTCCAGGACACCTACACCACCCGATGTTACAGGAAGGGCATAAAGATCATCAAGGACATCAACCACCCGAACCACTGCCTGTTCACCCGCTATCATCCAGAAGGCGAGGTCAGTACAGGTGCATCAAAGCTGGGACCGAGAGACTGAAAAACAGCTTCTATCTCAAGGCCATCAGACTGTTAAACAGCCACCACTAACATTGAGTGGCTGCTGCCAACACACTGTCATTGACACTGACCCAACTCCAGCCACTTTAATAATGGGAATTGATGGGAAATGATGTAAATATATCACTAGCCACTTTAAACAATGCTACCTTATATAATGTTACTTACCCTACATTATTCATCTCATATGCATACGTATATACTGTACTCTACATCATCGACTGCATCCTTATGTAATACATGTATCACTAGCCACTTTAACTATGCCACTTTGTTTACTTTGTCTACATACTCATCTCATATGTATATACTGTACTCGATACCATCTACTGTATGCTGCTCTGTACCATCACTCATTCATATATCCTTATGTACATATTCTTTATCCCCTTATACTGTGTATAAGACAGTAGTTTTGGAATTGTTAGTTAGATTACTCGTTGGTTATCACTGCATTGTCAGAACTAGAAGCACAAGCATTTCGCTACACTCGCATTAACATCTGCTAACCATGTGTATGTGACAAATAAAATTTGATTTGATTTTATTTGATTTGAGATCTTTTCTACAGGACCGCAGATCACTCAGCTATTGTGAGCGCTATATTTTGCACACCGAATCGAAGCATTTCTCTCGACACAAGGTCGAGAAGTAAAGAAGAACATGATGGGGGACAGGTGTCAGTACCTAGGCGAGGACCTTCTACTGCACATATAAGGTAAGACTGTCAAACACAGGAATATAATTGTCAAACAATCAGCCAGTAACTGGACAGAATCAGTGGATTTGTTTTTGGCCATGATCACACTTGTTGCAAAATAAGACATTTGCCCATCCTTTGCTCCAGTAATCAGAGTTTAGTACTCGAAGGTGTCTTGTTTTGCACACTTTGTACAAAATAATAAAATGCAGTACTACAGGATATTTATTAACGTAGCTCTTTTATTAGCTAGCTATAACTGTCATGTTCACGTATATAGCCGACCAGGATCAAATGGACGATGACCTAACCATTTGGGTGGTCTTAACCAATCATAGCACAGTATGATATGGCGGTGAAATGCATCCAATTAAAATTCAGTATTTTTTACACGTATGAATATTACAGAAGGGTATACTAAATCACAGGTATTCCCCTCTCAACAGTCCAAGAAGCTGGCAAAGACCTCACCTATCTCATAGTTGTGCTCATCGGACTTGGAGTAACTGGTGATTCCACAACTTCCACAATATGATATTGAAACATTAGCTGATGTAGTCTGATTGAAAGGCAGTATTTCTCCCACCTGTTGACACCTGTGTGTTTTGTTCCCAGGTGGGTTGTTGTATGTGGTGTTCCAGGAGCTGTTCTCCTCCTCCAGCCCCAACAAGGTCTACAGCAAAGCCTTCAACGAAGCCAGGTTACACCCAGAGGTGAGATTAGAACAATCACAGAAACATAACATCAACAAAACCATCTAGTCTTGGTCTGTATTTCAGTTGTATTAATTGATGCATTGACCTTTCGCAGGAATGTGTCTTGGAATACAGGAGCACTGAGTTAGACATTAACCATCAAAATGTCATTCGTCTTGTCTCCTTCTCTGCATCTGCACTGATCTGAAAACACAGGTTAGGTTAAAGCAATATGGTGTGAAGCTGATTGCTCTTTTCTATCATCTTGTTAAACCACAGGTGATTGGAGTGTTTGGGGAGCCAATCAAGTGCTTTGGTGAGACGTCCCGTCGTGGTAGAAGACAGCGAGTTAAGTGAGAATTCACTTTTTTTTTTACCAAGATTGTCTTTCTTCAGACACTAGGAATACAAAATGACCTCATTTAAAACAGACCGACTTTTGTAAGTGTGATAACTAGCATGTTTTCTTCAGTCATGTAGAGTATATGAAGGATGGACTAAAGCACATGAGGCTGAAGTTCTACATTGAAGGGGAAGAACCCTCAGGGAACGATGCACATGGAATCCAAAGAGGTTTAGACATAATATTCATGTAGTATTTTGTCTTTCTTTCATGTGTCAATAATCTGGTTGATTTGATTTTAACTCAATTGTCCTCTTTAAGATTTGGCTAATATGCATAGAGGCTGTTTAAGTTGTGGGAAAAAAAATGTTTAACTTGCTTTTGTCCTCTTTTGACAGAACCCTGAAACTGGGAAGTTAGAGTTTCGCTACATCTTGGTGGAAGTAGACACCTACCCAAGGAGAACCATCGTCATCATGGACAACAGATAAGATGGAGGCTGACTCTTTTACCAGTCTGAAAAGGTGCTGCTGGTGCAGGGAGTAAATTAATTTGTTGCTGAGTAATATTTGTGACGCGATGTCTTCTCAACAGATGCCGATACAGTTTTACAGATTGTATCAGTTTAAACAGCAAAATAGCAGATGGAAATCAAGTCTGATGTCTTGTTTAGTATTAGTTTTAATGTTGATAGCATTGTCACAGATATGTTGGGTGATTTTAGAAACATGGGGTAAGGAGATGATTGTAAGCGAAACAGATCACTCTACAGCCAACGCTCAGGACAATTTCTTTATTTTGAGACAAGAGGGAGCATGTTGGATGGTGCTTCTTTGAGGTGGCTGTTGCCTGCTGATTGCCAACCAATGCCATGCGGTGTTGAAGTTCCAGAGGATTAAAGGCATTTGTGAAAGAATTATACCCTAAACTGTTGCACAGATGCTGTTTGTGTTTTGACACTCAAAAGTGAGAATGTAGCCTATTTTCTTGGTTGTGAGTATTAATCAGTACTAAACGGAGACACAAACCTGTCGATCATTGGGATTTTGCTTAAGACGATTTGGTGTTAAAGTAAAAGTTGAGAAATGATTAGTCAACATTAACGAGTGTGCTCCTGCGATGAGATTTGACATCTCGCGAGCTAAATATAATATTTATACCCCTTGGAATTTAAATGTCAATCACGTTTTGCAATTGTGTTCCCCACCTTCAAGTGTTTTGGAGAAACAAATTACACTTTATTTAATATAATCAATTTATTAAAAGTGTATCTCTTTGATTTTTATGTGTATGGACACCAGATGGTGACATTTCCAGTCAGATGCTCACATTTCCAGTCAGATGCTCACATTTGTCAGTCCTATTCCAATAAATGAAGGATTACTTTATCAAAAGCATAAGCGAATGTAGGTATATGTGCTATACCTCTGCCAAGATGGCAGCATGTCAAGTCGTTTGTCTGTGACTAGTACATTTTAACCTACTAATAACCTATTTGTTTATGGTGGAGTAACTTCCTTGTTGTGTAGTGCAAACTATTTTGTTTTTGCTGGTGTAAAGATCATTGGTCTCAACTCGACACTTCATTACTTGAAGTTGACCAAAGTGACCCTATCTCTGGCTGGCCTGAGTTCCTCCTTCGTCTGCGGAGCGTCTCGTCCAAGCTGCTCCTATGTGCTCTTCGCCTGGCTGGCCTGAGTTCCTCCTTCGTCTGCGGAGTGTCTCGTCCAAGCTGCTCCTTTCTGCTCTTCGCCTGGCTGTCAGTGGCAGCTCAACAATCCCCAACCCGTTCTCTCGATCGACCTCAACACCCAATCTACTCACACACGCAAACACTCACATTCAGACTCATACATACACGCAGTCCCTCTCTCCCCTTACCTTCGTTGGCCTCTATTTTTTTTTTAAATACATTTGTCAGAGAAAATGACTATTTTCGTGGTATTGCTATGTGCACTGACTTTACTGAACTCAGGGAATCGCTGGGTGAGGACATCTGACAATGTGCTCTCCCGTCCATTAGACATTTTGTCTGCAGGAACTCGCTATTTTTCACTCGGTCCACTCGTCCAAATGCCGACGTATTTGTGGCATGATGTGAACAGTATGAATTTGAGTCACTTACCAAAGTCAAATGGTTTTAAATGACTGTTTTGTATTGTCTGGAAACTCACTTGTAGAATTTGCTTGCAGTAGGTCTCTTAAAAAAAGAGAAGCTGTGCTTGGTTATTAAACAGGTGCCCAGTTAGTCTTCTTTTGTTGATATCAGAGAACGTGCAACCTAACCCTGGCCCTGATATGCAATGTCTCCAAACCCCCTCTGATTTTAAATCAAGATCTGGTTTTGGTATTTTTCATTTAAATGTACGCAGCCTGTTGTCAAAAATTGTTTCAGATCATCCACCCTGTGTGGATGATTTGGGCTAAATCAACTGATGCTGATGTAATTGTGTTTTCTGAAACCTGGCTCAGCAAGTCTGTATTTGATAAGGATATTTGTATAAGTGGTTACAATGTTTATCACACTGATCGGGATAAGAAAGGTGGGGGAGTGGCTATATATGTAAAAACTAAATTCCATGTAAGTGTGGCAAAGTCTGAAACTATTTGTAAACAGTTGGAATTTCTTGCTTTGAATATTGAGGTTTTAAAGAGCCTCTCTATAACTGTGATTGGCTGTTATAGACCCCCCTCTGCTCTCTATAACTGTGATTGGCTGTTATAGACCCCCCTCTGCTCTCTATAACTGTGATTGGCTGTTATAGACCCCCCTCTGCTCTCTATAACTGTGATTGGCTGTTATAGACCCCCCTCTGCTCTCTATAACTGTGATTGGCTGTTATAGACCCCCCTCTGCTCTCTATAACTGTGATTGGCTGTTATAGACCCCCCTCTGCTCTCTATAACTGTGATTGGCTGTTATAGACCCCCCTCTGCTCTCTATAACTGTGATTGGCTGTTATAGACCCCCCTCTGCTCTCTATAACTGTGATTGGCTGTTATAGACCCCCTCTGCTCTCTATAACTGTGATTGGCTGTGAAAGACCCCCCTCTGCTCTCTATAACTGTGATTGGCTGTTATAGACCCCCCCTCTGCTCTCGGTGATGCATTTTCATCTTTGACACACCTTATGTCTAAACTTCTTTACAGTGAAATGATCTTGATTGGTGATCTCAACTGGTGTTGGTTAAAGCCCGTGTCTGATGATTTAAAAATGTTTTGTAATTCTATGAATCTTACTCAGTTGATTAACTCACCCACTCGCCCAAATCTTAAATGCCCAGATAAATCTACCCTGATTGATTTGATATTGACAAATGTTCCACATAAATATTCTGCGGTTGGTGTTTTTTGTAATGATTTAAGTGACCATTGTGCTGTTGTTGCTGTTAGAAATACTAAGGTTCCTAAGACAAACCCACATTTTATTCCTAAGAGAAATTTGAAGTGTTTTAATGAGCAGGCTTTCTTTCATGGTTTGTTTTATTTTGACTGGAGCTAGATTGAGCTTATCCCTGATGTGGAAACTGCCTGGAAATTATTTCATGATGGTTTTTTCCAAATAACAAACATGCCCCATTCCGCAGGTTCAGGGTTAAAGGGCGGGATAATCCATGGTTTTCTTCTGAGCTGTTTTGTATTATTCACAACTATAATCTAGCCTGGGCTAAAGCAATGACATCATGTTCTGATGCTGATTGGCTGGTTTTTAGGCTGCTACTAAACAAGTGTTCTTTTCTTCTCAGGAAAGCCAAGTCTGAATATTTTATGTCTGTTACCACTGATAACCTGAATGACCCTAGAAGGTTTTGGAAGGCTATTAAGTCTATGTCTGGTAACAGTAATGTTAATGAATTACCGTCATGTGTTTTGAAGGACTCTGAAATGCTGAATTGTTTCAATGAGCACTTTGTATCATCTGGTAGGCTGTTTGATTCAGTGTCCTCTGTCTCTGTACAACCCTGTGTGGATGAACCAGTGAGAGCTGGTCAAACTTTGAGCTTTTTGCCATTCTCAGTGCAGGTGGTACATAAAGCCCTGAAATCCTTAGATCAGAGAAAGCCTGCAGGTCCTGATCTTTTGGATCCCTGCTTTTTAAATCTGGCAGCTGATTTCATAGCTAAACCACTTACATATCTGTTCAATCTAACCCTGGAATGTAATGAAATTCCAAAGATCAGCATTTGTCCTACCACTTTTAAATGGGGGAGATCCAACTATTTTAAATAATTATAGACCAATCTCAAAGCTGTCACCGCTAGTGAAAATACTTGAAACCCTTGTGAGTGAACAGCTAAAAGAGGTTTTATTTACTAACTCTATTTTATCAATGTACCAATCGGGCTTCAGGAAGAAGCATAGCACAATTACAGCAGCCTTGAAGGTTTTAAATGATATCACTAAAGCCCTTGACAAAATATAGCACTGTGTCTCACTTGTATTGATCTCTCTAAGGCTTTTGATACAGTTGATCATGCTATACTAAGGCAGAGATTGTCGAGTGTAGGTCTTTAAACAGTTGCATGGTTTGCTAACCATCTCTCTGATAGAACTCAGTACACTCAATTTGATGGGCTTATGTCTGTTAAATTGTCTGTCTTTAATGGTGTGCCTCAAGGCTCTGTTCTTGGTCCTCTCTTATTCACTATTTATATAAATTATTTAAACAAATGTCCAAAATGCGCAACTTCATGTTTATGCTGATGACACTGTTATTTACTGTTGTGCCTCGTCTCTTCCAAAAGCTTTCCAGAACTTGCAAACTGCTTTTTATACTGTTCAACATGCCTTGTGTCAATTGAAGCTTATCCTCAATACTGACAAAACAAGAAATAGACCTCTGAACCTTTCACCTATTACTACCTGTCAGGGCAAGGAGATTGAGGTTGTAACCTCATATAAATATCTTGGAATTTGAATTGATGACGGCCTCTCTTTTAAATCGCATATTCAACAACATACAAAACAATTGAAGCTGAAATTGGATTTTATTTTAGGAATAAGGCCTGTTTTTCTTTTGAAGCCAGAAGGAGGCTAGTATCAGCTACATTTATGTCTTTACTAGACTATGGGGATATTTTATATATGAATGCTTCCACTCAGTGTTTCAGATCAATTGACACTCTTTACTATGGCACTTTGAGATTTATTTTAAACTGCAAAACCCTTACGCACCACTGCACTTTGTATACCAGGGTTGGCTGGCTTTCTCTAGTCACTCGTAGGCTCAGTCACTGGTATACTTTTATTTACAAAGCCATTTTGGGTTTACTACCTTTTTATTTGTGCAGTTTTATTGTTCAGAAATGTGGTGGGTACTCTCTTCATTCGCTGGACTTTGTCCTGCTAACTGTTCCAAATGTCCCAACTGAATTTGGTAAAAGGGCTTTTATGTCCTCTGCGCCATCGTCTTGGAACACCTTACAAAATACTTTTAAACTGGAAAAACTTGTCCCGATTGGTGTTTTTCAATCACTGATGAATGATCTTGAGACTGATTCCCTGACCTGTAAATGTTTTTAATTTGCTGTTTTTGATTTTGTTATACTCTTGTGAATTCTATGGTTTTTACTAGATTACTTGTAGTTTTTCATGTTGTTTGTCTGTAATTTTTTGTAATGACTTAGTGCTGCCTATCTTGGCCAGGACGCTCTTTAAAAAGAGATTTTAAAAGTCAATGAGCCCTTCCTGGTTAAATAAAGGTAAAATAAAAAGAGGTCTGATCTTTTTGACACAGGCAGTAGTGTGCTTCCCCTGTATTTGCTGTGTCAAGTCAGTGCTCCACTTGTCTGTGTTGTTATAATTGAACATAATAGTGGAGATGACTGTTCAGGGCCATATAACTTCAATTACACGTTGATAGTTGTGGCAACTAGGCCACTCCACATGTAACCCATAAACCAAATCAACAAACAGTCTAACGGTTTCTAGGCTGTGGACAGAACAGAAGTAAAAATAACAGTTAAGTTTTGTGCTTTGAGGGAAATTCAACATATTTTCCCATTTCAAATGAAAGCCAAATGTCAAAGGTCAATGAAGATTATCAACTGTTAATCTTAATTTCAAGTCATAAAATGCTGTTTCTGGTTTATAGAATATTTTTTATTTTATTTCACCATTATTTAACCAGGTAGGCTAGTTGAGAACAAGTTCTCATTTACAACTGTGACCTGGCCAAGATAAAGCATAGCAGTGTGAACAGATAACAACACAGTTACACATGGAGTAAACAATTAACAAGTCAATATCACAGTAGAAAAAAATAAAGAGTCTATATACATTGTGTGCAAAAGGCATGAGGAGGTAGGAGAATAATTACAATTTTGCAGATTAACACTGAGTGATAAATTATCTGATGGTCATGTGCAGGTAGAGATACTGGTGTGCAAAAGAGCAGAAAAGTAAACAAATAAAAACAGTATGGGGATGAGGAAGGTGAATTGGGGGGGCTATTTACCAATGGACTATGTACAGCTGCAGCGATTGGTTAGCTGCTCAGATAGCAGATGTTTAAAGTTAGTGAGGGAGATAAAAGTCTCCAACCTCAGCGATTTTTGCAATTCGTTCCAGTCGCAGGCAGCAGAGAACTGGAAGGAAAGGCGGCCAAATGAGGTGTTGGCTTTAGGGATGATCAGTGAGATACACCTGCTGGAGCGCGTGCTACGGGTGGGTGTTGCCATCGTGACCAGTGAACTGAGATAAGGCGGAGCTTTACCTAGCATGGACTTGTAGATGACCTGGAGCCAGTGGGTCTGGCGATGAATATGTAGCGAGGGCCAGCCGACTAGAGCATACAGGTCGCAGTGGTGGATGGTATAAGGTGCTTTAGTAACAAAACGGATGGCACTGCATCCAGACTGCATCCATGGCACTGCATCCAAACTGCATCCAGTTTGCTGAGTAGAGTATTGGAAGCTATTTTGTAGATGACATTGCCGAAGTCGCGGATCGGTAGGATAGTCAGTTTTACTAGGGTAAGTTTGGCGGCGTGAGTGAAGGAGGCATTGTTGCGAAATAGAAAGCCAATTCTAGATTGGATTTTAGATTGGACATGTTTGATATGAGTCTGGAGAGTTTACAGTCTAGTCAGACACTTAGGTACTTATAGATGTCCACTTATTCTAGGTCGGAACCATCCAGGGTGATGCTAGTTGGGCGTGAGGGTGCAGGCAGCGAATGGTTGAAAAGCATGCATTTGGTTTTACTAGCATTTAAGAGCAGTTGGAGGCCACGGAAGGAGTGTTGTAATGGCATTGAAGCTTGTTTGGAGGTTAGATAGCACAGTGTCCAAGGAAGGGTCAGATGTATACAGAATGGTGTCATCTGCATAGAGGTGGATCAGGGAATCGCCCGCAGCAAGAGCAACATCATTGATATATAAAGAGAAAAGAGTCGGTCCGAGTATTGAACCCTGTGGCACCCCCATAGAGACTGCCAGAGGACCGGACAGCATGCCCTCCGATTTGACACACTGAACTCTGTCTGCAAAGTAGTTGGTGAACCAGGCATGGCAGTCATTAGAAAAACCGAGGCTATTGAGTCTGCCGGTAAGAATATGATGATTGACAGAGTCGAAAGCTTTGGCCAGGTCGATGAAGACGGCTGCACAAGTACTGTCTTTTATTGATGGCGGTTATATCGTTTAGTACCTTGAGCGTGGCTGAGGTGTTAACTAAATTACTCTTGAGTAATAAGTCGATCATCATTTTTACATTCACCCAGTTTTATATTACCAGATTTGTAAATGTGAAAACGTGTTCATCATCTTGATCACAACTACCTTGGGTAATGTTTGTCCTGTTCTTTCTCTAAGCTCAGGTTTCCTTACTGGCTTATTTTACTTATATATAACTAGGCAAGTCAGTTAAGAACAAATTCGTAATTACAATGACGGCCTACCCCGGCCAAACCCGGGAAATGCTGGGCCAATTGTGTACCGCCATATGGGACTCCCAATCACGGCCAGTTGTGATACAGCCTGGAATCGAACCAGGGCCTGTAATGACACCTCTAGCACCCCTCCCCCCCAAAAAAAGTTATAAAATCCACAAGTATTTTTCATTATCTTCCTGGTTTATCGGGAGTAAATTTTCAAATACTCCCTCTCAAAGAGATGACATCTTTCATTACAGGAAGGGTATTTTCCACACTGTTACAAGCGGCGTCAAAGGTAGTGGGTGTGGTATGTAGTGACGCAATGCTATTGACGTTTCATGTGGGGCGTTTCTTGTTGTAACTTCAGTCTGCAGCTTGAGCTTCGCCCCTAACCTCATTGCTGACCAGCACAGCGCTCAAACGTGAGTAGCAGTCAAGGTAGGATGGTGAAACAAATGGATAAATAAAGTGCCGTTTTTTTTTTTGGTTTTTTAACTTTCGGGCTTCGAACTATGTTTAAATTCTGATTTTTTTCGGGGAGAGGAACGATTATACACTACAGAAATTGACAGGTAGTTGGATTACCTCTCGGCATTAGGATAACATCAAACGGTGTTTGATTAAATCGTTGATGCTAAGCTAGCTGGCTTACATGAGCTATTGTACTGTAAACCACACAGGCGGCTAAAGGAAAACAACAAGGCTTGGCGAGCCGTTTCTGGATGATATAACGTTAGCTAGCTAGCTACATTACTTGGTTGACACGGTAAGTTGTTAGTTATATTTAGCCACGAATACTTCAACCAGATTATTGTCATGTCTTTTAATATAGCTAACGTTACCATTGTATTAACTAAATAGCTGGTTAGCTACGTTTTAGTAGCTAAGTAGCCAACTGACCATAACTAGCTACGTTAGCTACCCTTTCTTGTAAGAAGTGTTTGCTAACTAACAGTTAGCTGCTCTTTTAGATTGGAAATGCAACACCTGCTGTAACTAGCTAACGTCTAGGCTGCTTTTGATATCTACAGCTAGCTAGTTTCCTAGCTGGCAGTCGTTTTTTATACTGTAGTTAACAGTTAACTAGAATTGAGTAGCTAGTTCATTATCCCTTCTTACATAGTTTTTTTTTCGCTCGCTATAAGCGCTTAAACGAGTTAAGCTATTAAAGCGAAACCAACTTGTAAATGTGCAGACTGCCTCAATTTATATAGCTTGAGAAAATATTTATTATACTTTTTTTTTGTGCTACAGCGATACTTAAATTAACTCCCAATACATTTCAATGGCAATGAAATTGCCATGGATTTATGGGCAGAAATCTGGGAAATGTGGTCTCTTCTGTCACGATTTACGCTATCAATGTAGTTAACAAACCAACGATGAGATGTTCAGACTGACCCAACGTAGATGGCGTGTGTTTATACTTTTGATAACATTTTATACTTTTTTGATATATAGCCATTTTAAATCTTAATAAAACCTCCGTAGTCTTGAATGGGAAATATTTAGACTTGCCACTGCTCTTCTTACACTGTTTAAACTATCAACGCAAAACTAACCCTTTATGTTCAGACTGACCCAATTTCGAGAGCTTGCGTTCAGGTTTTAAAAATATTTATATATATTTTTTTAATTAGAACCATTTTAAAATGTGCATAAATTAACATGGGTTTGAATTAGGAACAGTCATAGTGGTAGCTATGTAACTAACTACTCCTTGGCCAATTACGCTATAAGACCAACTTTAAAACATTCAGCCAATCCTAACTTCAAATTCTTCAAGATCTTTATCAACTATAATTGTACAAATTAGCGTAAAGTATCCAACCCACAGTAACTCTTAAACCATTTCATTGTAGAGACACCAAACCAACTTTCAAATGCTCAGGCTATCCTAAATTGTAATTATTTCAAACTTCTATCAACTATAATTATACATATTTGCGTAATCAGCAACAGTAACTCTGAAACTGTTCAAGCTAGAGATACTAAACCAACGTCCTCATGTTCAGGCTATCCTAACTTTGATCAGCTATAACTATACAAATGTTCATTAATTTGTATAAATAACTCACCACAGTAACTATTCAAACTAGAGACACCAAACCAACTTTCACATGTTGGTTGGACTTTTCTAGGTTTCTAATTTGATGTTGGGTTTGTTTCTCACCCTGAGAGTAGTGCAAGGGCCAGGAGAAACTAATCCATGGTTCAGTTTGCTTTACACAGCTGCTACAAACGTAGCTAACAATCAATGGGGGTGTGTATGTGTGTTTTGTTTTAAAATGGCTAAATCACCTTTAAGTGATTGGAATTGATTTCAGGAGATTTTAACTTTTTTTTTTGTTACATGCTCACATTCCCAAATCACTTCCATTGATTTTTAGCTTATGGTGCCTAAATGTAGCTGATGTTTATAGTGTCTGTTTAAGGAACCACACTACTTTCAGGATTAGGAAGTTGTAAATAGTGAACTACTTCTTTTTAACTTGTTATTTACAGTTATGCTTTCAGTTGTTGACAGGCAAGCTAGCTACATGGATTATGAAGCTAACATTAAATTCATTGTTTAGGGAACTATCTAAATAACAGCCTGTAGTTTGAAGTGCCTCTTCTGAGAGTTAAGGGTGTTTACAGCCACATAATATATATTTCATCGGATGTTGAACTGTTGCTCACATTGTGCCACATGTCTCTTGCAGATCAAAGGGGACTCGTTTATTCTTCAGAGGTGAGAGGTAGTCATGGACAAAGTGGAGTTTTTATTCAAGTGTACTTCGTCATGGTTTACAGTAAACCATTTATCTCAGCCATCTTATTTCAGAATAACACATACTGGGCTGTGCCTCAAATGTCTAAACACGACTTTGGTTTTGTGTTTCAGGCACCGTCGTTTTTTGACCATGATCTGATGCCTAGTGATCTCAATATGGAGTTGTACTGGTACATGTAAGGAACTTTTAATTCTTATTTTCACTTTCATACATTTGACTCTGTGTTTTGAACAACGTTGAGATCAACATAAGACATTCTTTGCTGCTACTGTTTATCTCTCTCTTCCAGAGTGGTCATCATATTCATCGTCATCAAGATCTTCTTCTATGTGTGCTGGTACCGCTCGCGTCAGAGACAACTGGCCGCGTACCTCAACAACCCTCGTAATTCGCAGATAGTTATCGTGGGAGGGAGGGCCTACCTGCATCAGATGTGTGAGAGACAGAATGTAAGTAGCAAAGACAGACCACAAAACACAGGCTGAGCTGATATTCATATACAATGACATGATTTGGCAACCAATTTTAGTTTTTGTAGGGATGGCTCTCACCCTGTCTGAGGGTTGGCTCTCACCCTGTCTGAGGGTTGGCTCTCACCCTGTCTGAGGGTTGGCTCTCACCCTGTCTGAGGGTTGGCTCTCACCCTGTCTGAGGGTTGGCTCTCACCCTGTCTGAGGGTTGGCTCTCACCCTGTCTGAGGGTTGGCTCTCACCCTGTCTGAGGGTTGGCTCTCACCCTGTCTGAGGGTTGGCTCTCACCCTGTCTGAGGGTTGGCTCTCACCCTGTCTGAGGGTTGGCTCTCACCCTGTCTGAGGGTTGGCTCTCACCCTGTCTGAGGGTTGGCTCTCACCCTGTCTGAGGGTTGGCTCTCACCCTGTCTGAGGGTTGGCTCTCACCCTGTCTGAGGGTTGGCTCTCACCCTGTCTGAGGGTTGGCTCTCACCCTGTCTGAGGGTTGGCTCTCAACCTGTCTGAGGGTTGGCTCTCACCCTGTCTGAGGGATGGCTCTCACCCTGTCTGAGGGATGGCTCTCACCCTGTCTGAGGGATGGCTCTCACCCTGTCTGAGGGATGGCTCTCACCCTGTCTGAGGGATGGCTCTCACCCTGTCTGAGGGATGGCTCTCACCCTGTCTGAGGGATGGCTCTCACCCTGTCTGAGGGATGGCTCTCACCCTGTCTGAGGGATGGCTCTCACCCTGTCTGAGGTTGGCTCTCACCCTGTCTGAGGGTTGGCTCTCACCCTGTCTGAGGGTTGGCTCTCACCCTGTCTGAGGGTTGGCTCTCACCCTGTCTGAGGGTTGGCTCTCACCCTGTCTGAGGGTTGGCTCTCACCCTGTCTGAGGGTTGGCTCTCACCCTGTCTGAGGGATGGCTCTCACCCTGTCTGAGGGATGGCTCTCACCCTGTCTGAGGGATGGCTCTCACCCTGTCTGAGGGATGGCTCTCACCCTGTCTGAGGGTTGGCTCTCACCCTGTCTGAGGGTTGGCTCTCACCCTGTCTGAGGCCTAAATTTAACAACCGCCACCTGCCAAATGTGGGTAGATTTTGGCATTGGCAGGTAAGATGTCTATTTCACCAGCATTGTTGGTGGGTGTTCAGGGCTCCTCACTGGGAGCCTTTCACTCACATTTATGAATAAAAATAGTAAAGTATGATCACATGTAAAATAAATTCCGCAGATGCTGTTTTCAAAGTAATTATGCCGTTTTAAAAAAAATAGTTGGTAAATCAATCACACATGGTCGAAGAATTATAAATCCTACATAGCCTACTCCATCCCATGCTGTAACACTGCCTGGCTGGGGGCTGTGCGCACCTGAAGAGCTGAGTGAAAGATACATTTTTAGAAGCGCTGTGCACAGGCATAAACTTTTATCTAATTTACTTGAAACGAACGTCTACTGAAGTGAGACTTTGTCCTTGTGTTTCTTGGCTATTTGCATTGTTTTGTTCACAAGCCAGGTTGTGTTTCTATGTTTGACTTTCAACTGCTAGAGAAGAGAAGACCACGCTTCTACTAGGCAGACTTAATCTCACAGGCACAAACATGACTCCAGTCGTGCTGCCACGGTAACCTCCCGCCCTTAAAGTGGTAGGTGAAAATTTGTTTCATCCGTGATATTTTGGCTAAAAAACTGGTATAATAAATATAGTTACCACATTAGTTACTTCTTGCTAGTACTACATTTGATTGTTTTAGAAACATTACACAGCATGTTTTGCCTAGTTAAATAAAGGTTCAATAAAATAATGTTGAGATAATTTGTGGCTAAAAATATTTTGTCTGGTACAAAAACATGAGTGGCTGGTAGATTGTTAAATGGACCAAAACATTTGGCTCTCAGGCCCACATTGTGAGAAAATAAATGGGGAAGTAGCCCTGCTGTTTCGGGTTATTCTGAGACTCACATTGTTTTTGCTCAGTCATGCACAAGGAAGCATGTCCTATAGACCCTGGTTCCAGTCATGCACAAGGAAGCATGTCCTATAATATAATAATAATAATAATATATGCCATTTAGCAGACGCTTTTATCCAAAGCGACTATAGACTCTGGTTCTAGTCAGGGAAGCATGTCCTATAGACCCTGGTTCTAGTCATGCACAAGGAAGCATGTCCTATAGACTCTGGTTCTAGTCATGCACAAGGAAGCATGTCCTATAGACTCTGGTTCTAGTCAGGGAAGCATGTCCTATAGACCCTGGTTCTAGTCATGCACAAGGAAGCATGTCCTATAGACTCTGGTTCTAGTCAGGGAAGCATGTCCTATAGACCCTGGTTCCAGTCATGCACAAGGAAGCATGTCCTATAGACTCTGGTTCTAGTCAGGGAAGCATGTCCCATAGACTGGTTCTAGTCAGGGAAGCATGTCCTATAGACTCTGGTTCTAGTCAGGGAAGCATGTCCTATAGACTGGTTCTAGTCAGGGAAGCATGTCCTATAGACTCTGGTTCTAGTCAGGGAAGCATGTCCTATAGACTGGTTCTAGTCGGGGAAGCATGTCCTATAGACTCTGGTTCTAGTCGGACTCTGGTTCTAGTCGGGGAAGCATGTCCTATAGACTCTGGTTCTAGTCAGGGAAGCATGTCCTATAGACTCTGGTTCTAGTCGGGGAAGCATGTCCTATAAACTCTGGTTCTAGTCAGGGAAGCAGGTCCTATAGACTCTGGTTCTAGTCGGGGAAGCATGTCCTATAGACTCTGGTTCTAGTCAGGGAAGCATGTCCTATAGACTCTGCTTCTAGTCAGGGAAGCAGGTCCTATAGACTCTGGTTCTAGTCAGGGAAGCATGTCCTATAGACTCTGCTTCTAGTCAGGGAAGCATGTCCTATAGACTCTGGTTCTAGTCAGGGAAGCATGTCCTATAGACTCTGCTTCTAGTCAGGGAAGCAGGTCCTATAGACTCTGCTTCTAGTCAGGGAAGCAGGTCCTATAGACTCTGCTTCTAGTCAGGGAAGCAGGTCCTATAGACTCTGCTTCTAGTCAGGGAAGCATGTCCTATAGACCCTGCTTCTAGTCAGGGAAGCAGGTCCTATAGACTCTGGTTCTAGTCGGGGAAGCATGTCCTATAGACTCTGGTTCTAGTCAGGGAAGCATGTCCTATAGACTCTGCTTCTAGTCAGGGAAGCAGGTCCTATAGACTCTGGTTCTAGTCAGGGAAGCATGTCCTATAGACTCTGGTTCTAGTCAGGGAAGCATGTCCTATAGACTCTGCTTCTAGTCAGGGAAGCAGGTCCTATAGACTCTGCTTCTAGTCAGGGAAGCAGGTCCTATAGACTCTGGTTCTAGTCAGGGAAGCATGTCCTATAGACTCTGCTTCTAGTCAGGGAAGCATGTCCTATAGACTCTGGTTCTAGTCAGGGAAGCATGTCCTATAGACTCTGCTTCTAGTCAGGGAAGCAGGTCCTATAGACTCTGCTTCTAGTCAGGGAAGCATGTCTTATAGACTCTGGTTCTAGTCAGGGAAGCATGTCCTATAGACTCTGCTTCTAGTCAGGGAAGCATGTCCTATAGACTCTGGTTCTAGTCAGGGAAGCAGGTCCTATAGACTCTGGTTCTAGTCGGGGAAGCATGTCCCATAGACTCTGGTTCTAGTCGGGGAAGCATGTCCTATAGACTCTGCTTCTAGTCAGGGAAGCAGGTCCTATAGACTCTGCTTCTAGTCAGGGAAGCAGGTCCTATAGATTCTGGTTCGAAGAGTCCCATAAGGTTGCCCTTTCAGTGGTGTGTGTCAGTGTGTGGGGGAAGAGTTATTTGCTTTCCTTGCTGCTTGGTGGTTAGATGAGTCACTTTCCACAGTGAATGACTGACTAAGAATGGGATGCTTTCTCACTGTCGATTACTCAACTTCCCACCCGTCCTGTGGTTAACAGCAGTTCCGTGGGTGTGGTGTGTGCACGTAACACACGGACTTGCTTTTTGAGGATTCGGCAAAAAAATATATAACGGTTTTAAAAAAAAATTGCCATAAATTGCATTGTGGGTTGAATGATTTAATAACACATAGTAAAATAATTAAAAATGGTCACTGATTATCTCTTATTAGTCTCTAGCTATCATTTATTCACATTAATTTACTTAAATATTTTGTTTGTGTTTTGGTGACCTTATTATTTCATAAATAAAATCCCAAAGATGGTAGACTGTCCATTTCTGCATATCACTTATTAATAAACCATCCTTTATTCACAGTACTTTAATATTATATTGCAGTTGAGGTCTGTTATTTATATATGTGTATTTATAACTTATTATTTAATTCCAAGTCTTCTAATCTCTGCTCTGGCAGTAGCAGCCAGCCAGCCATCCATCTCTGTGGTCCCTAAAGAGTCATCCTATTTATGCTGAATAACAACTATCAACTATCAATTAAAAAAACCAAGTGCTCCCTCTCGTGTGCCACTCGATCTGTCCCGCCCTCTGGGTCATCACTAGTTACCACAGGTAATTTCTACAATTTATCTTCTTAAAAATGTATTTTAAACCTTACCTTTAACCACACTGCTAACTTTATAATAAGACCAAAAGGCTAATATTTGTTCAAGAATTCTTACGATATAGCCAATGTTGACTTTGTAGCTGTGATATCTAGAAGAAACCCCTTAATCTCCTTGTCTGTCTGCCAGCCCCACAGGCTTGCCTGGGCAAGAACCATTGAACAGGCATCTATAGGAACAATGGATTGCTGCCATTTATAGTTAAATACCACTTTTTCTGCACTTAACTTTGGTGTAAACTACAATTTCCTACAACGTTCTATAGTTTATTCTTTATTTGATTCACTCTAGAGAAACGGCGTTGTCAGCGCAGAAGAAAAACTAAACAGAATTCAAATAATTCAACTGACGTCAGTCAATTAGTTATTTAAAAAAAAAAATAGAAGACATTTCGGCAATAGCTCAGCACTCGTATATGCGCATGTATGTGGGTATCAGTCATTGTTTGTGTGCGCTTATAGTACCAGTCAAAGGTTTGGACACACCTACTCATTCAAGGGTTCTCCTTTATTTTGGCTGTTTTCTACATTGTAGAATAATAGTGAAGACATCAAAACTATTAAATAACACATATGGAATCATGTAGTAAACAAAAAGTGTTAAACAAATCTAAATATATTTTATTTTTGAGGCTTCAAAGTAGCCAGCCTTGATGACATCTTTGCACACTCTTGGCATTCTCTCAACCAGCTTCACCTGGAATGCTTTTCCAACAGTGTTGAAGGAGTTCCCACATATGCTGAGCACTTGTTGGCTGCTTTTGCTTCACTCTGCAGTCCAACTCATCCCAAACCATATCAATTTGGTTGGTGGATTGTGGTGGACAGGTCATCTGATGCAGCACTCCATCACTCTCCTTCTTGGTCAAATAGCCCTTACACAGCCTGGAGGTATGTTGGGTCATTGTCTTGTTGAAAAACAAATGATAGTCCCACTAAGTGCAAACCATATGGGATGGCGTATTGCTGCAGAATGCTGTGGTAACCATGCTGGTTAACTGTGCCTTGAATTCTAAATAAATCACTGACTGTGTCACCAGCAAAGCACCATCACACCTCCTCCTCCATGCTTCACGGTGGAAACCACACATGCAGAGATCATTCGTTCACCTTCTCTGCATCTCACAAAGACACAGCGGTTGGAACAAAAAATCTCAAATGTGAACCCACCAGACCAAAGGACAGATTTCCACAGGTCTAATGTCCATTGCTCGTGTTTCTTGGCCCAAGCAAGTTTCTTCTTATTGATGTCCTTTAGTAGTGTTTTTTTGCAGCAATTTGACCATGAAGGCCTGATTTACGTAGTCTCTGAACAGTTGATGTTGAGATTAGAGGTCGACCGATTAATCGGAATGGCCGATTGTTTTCATAACAATTGTTTTCATAACAATTGGAAATCTGTATTTTAAAAAATATATATACCTTTATTTAACTAGGCAAGTCAGTTAAGAACACATTCTTATTTTTCAATGACGGCCAAGGAACGGTGGGTTAACAGCCTCGTTCAGGGGCAGAACGACAAATTTTCACCTTGTCAGCTTGGGGGATTCAATCTTGCAACCTTACAGTTAACTAGTCCATCGCAATAACGACCTGCCTCTCTCTCATTGCACTCCACAAGGAGACTGCCTGTTACGCGACTGCAGTAAGCCAAGGTAAGTTGCTAGCTAGCATTAAACGTATCTTATAAACAATCAATCATAATCACTAGTTAACTACACATGGTTGATAATATTATCTAGCGTGTCCTGCGTTGCATATAATCTGACTGAGCATACAAGTATCTAAGTATCTGACTGAGCGGTGGTAGGCAGAAGCAGGCGCATAAACATGAATTAAAACAGCACTTTCGTGCATTTTGCCAGCAGCTCTTTGTTGTGCGTCAAGCACTGCACTGGTTTTTGACTTCAACTCCCGAGATGAGGTGGGTGTAACCGAAGTGAAATGGCTAGCTAGTTAGCACGCTCTAATAGCGTTTAAAACGTCACTTGCTCTGAGCCTTCTAATAGTTGTTCCCCTTGCTCTGCGTGGGTAACGCTGCTTCGATGGTGGCTGTTGTCGTTGTGTTGCTGGTTCGAGCTCAGGGAGGAGCGTGGAGAGGGACGGAAGCTATACTGTTACACTGGCAATACTAAAGTGCCTATAAGAACATCCAATAGTCAAAGGTTAATGAAATACAAATGGTATAGATGGAAATAGGCCTATAATTCCTAGAATAACTAGATCCTAAAACTTCTTACCTGGGAATATTGAAGACTCATGTTAAAAGGAACCACCAGCTTTCAAATGTTCTCATGTTCTGAGCATGGCACTGAAATGTTAGCTTTCTTACATTTACTTTCTTCTCCAACACTTTGTTTTTGCATTATTTAAACCAGATTGAACATGTTTCATTATTTACTTGATGCTAAAAAAAAAAGATTGATGTATTATTTAATAGAAAGTTAAAATAAGTGTTCATTCAGTATTGTTGTAATTGTCATTATTACAAATAAATGTTAAAAAATCTGCCGATTAATCGGTATCGGCTAGTTTTGAGCCTCCAATAATCTGTATCAGTATCGGCGTTAAATTCATTATCGGTCGACTTCTAGTTGAGATGTCTGTTACCTGAACTCTGAAGCATTTATTCTGGCTTCAATTTCTGAGGCTGGTAATTCTGAACCTATCCTCTAAAGCAGCGGTAACTCTGGGTCTTCCATTCCTGTGGCCGTCCTCATCAGAGACAGTTTCCTCATAGCGCTTGATGGTTTTGTCAACTACAAGAAACTTTCAAAGTTCTTGAAATGTTCTGTATTGACTGACCTTCATGTCTTAATGTAATGATGGACTGGTGTTTCTCTTTGCTTATTTGATCTGTTCTTGCCATAATATGGACTTGGTCTTTTACCAAATAGGACTATCTTCTGTATGCCAACCATACCTTGTCACAACACAGCTGATTGGCTCAAACGCATTAAGAAGGAAAGGATATCCACAAATTCACTTTCAACAAGGCACACTTGTTAATTGAAATACGTTCCTGGTGACTACATCATGAAGCTGGTTGAGAGAAGAGTGTGCAAAGCTGTCAAGGCAAAGGGAGGCTACTTTGAAGAATCTCAAATATAAAATATATTTTTTATTTGTGTAACAATTTTTTGGGTTACTACATGACTCCATATGTGCTATTTCATAGTCTTGATGTCTTCACTATTAATCTACATTGTAGAAAATAGTAAAAATAAAAACCCTGGAATGGGTAAATGTGTCAACCTTTGACTGGTACTGTGTGTGTGAGAGAGACCTTTCTAAAATGTCAGGGCTCTGGCAGGCCTCAGAACTCGTGTGAAGCAGTGTAAGGGTCACAGTGAATGTGTGAGAGCCAGTGTTGGAGTTGGTTTGTCTACAGGTGACTGTCTAGCGCTTGTCAAATCTAACAAAAGCCTGTGAAAGTCTGAGCCAATAGGAACAGCTAAAATGGTTAGGGAAAGAGAAGAGGTGAGCCATAATAGTTCCCCTAATCTCAAGCATTCAGAAATCTGCCTATTAAATCAAAACAAATGATTAAAAAAAATTGTATTGGTCACAAGCGAAATGCTTGTTTCATTTTAAATGCAATTCTATCCATTTTTAGATATGTAAACAGTTTAGTGGTAAGAAAACGTTCCCATCTTTCCTAAGATTCCATGGAACCTTTGAGAAGAGGAACTCCTCATCTTGTTTCCTGGAGGTTTCAAAGTGACGTTCATTCAACTTTCCCCCTCTGCATTCCTTTTGTTGTGCTGGTCAGGGACTCCCAAAATGCCAACTGTTACCTTGTTTTGTGGTTTATTGTCCTCTGTGGACTAATATCTCCAGAACTATTGACCCGTGACTTTTGATAGCTGACGCTTTGATGTTTTCATAAAAAAGTCTGGGAGAAGACTTCAATACTCAGATTGCATTATACAAACTCTGACATCAGTCCTCCTTCCAGTACGCTCTGCCTTCGTGTTATACTGCTTCCAGGTGTTCTAGGAAGACGCCATTTCCGTGAATCAGAACCCTGGCTCCATGAATTTTTAAAATGTATTTGAACCTTTATTTGACTAGGCAAGTCAGTTCAGAACAAATTCTTATTTTCAATGACGGCCTAGTGCCTTGTTCTGGGGCAGAACGACAGATTTGTTTTCCCTTGTCAGCTCGGGGATTCGATCTTGCAACCTTTCGGTTACAAGTCCAACGCACCAAACCACTAGGCTACCTGCCTCCCCAATCAGAACCCCTGGCTCTGTGAATCGGAGCCCTGGCTCCAACATTCTGAGGGAACACATTCATCATCTCTCTCTCCAACTTGACTCTGCGGTGCCTACATTTGAATAGATTCTCAAGTGAATTTCCATACTAGCCTGGCCTATGCGTCCTTCTAATTGACTGTCTAGAGAGAGCAGTGTTATGCTAAGCACTAGTGCTTGAAGGACTGTAAATGCTATGCTTACTCAAACAAGCGTCTCAAAGTTTCAGGGCCCCAAGTCGTTAGACTACTTTCAGAGTGAATGGTCTTCTAACTAGCTCGACATGCACACCATACCAATGATGCTTTATTGCAGTTCCTGCCATTACCTGAATCAGTATAGGTGCCTTTGTTTTCCAGGTGGGCTTTTTAGGCTATTTATAGTGTCAGGAGTGGCTTTCTCATAGCAGAAATGTCTCCATTCTAAGAATGAGGTATGTTGTGGTTAAGGGGAGATTCCAGGCTCTAGCTAGCTCTCGTAGGAAGCTGCCCCCAGTAATGACATTACTGCAGCTGCTTTACAATTCATCTGATTTGAAGATGCAGGAGACAATGCACACACAAGCCACTTCTGGCTTGGATTCTGTGTTTGGACCTGAAACGGCTCTATTAGGTAACCAAGTTCAAGTAACTAGGTCATTGTAGAGGAGAAGTTAGGCTGTAATTAGAATGTAGTGTGCTCTGGACAGAACAGGACCCAAGTATAATTGAGTGTTGTAACCCTGTGATTCCATCCTTCTCAGCCACACCCCAGTGAGCTAGCTTTAATGACCTGTTGCTGTTCACTCCAAGCCTCCACTGTCTCAGTGCTTTAGTACAATCCCTCTCTGGCTCTCCTCCCCCTACTTTTCTTTCTCTTATCTCCCTTTAGTCTTCTAGTCTAAACCATGATGCTCCCTGTTTATATTTTAATGGAATGTGCATGCAGCGAAGAGGCCCCAGAGCCAGCCATAACTCCAGCAGACAGGCAGCAGCCCCTCTGAAAGGTTCCTGGAGAGAGGCCAGAGGGTGGGGGGGGAGAGAGGCCAGGGTGAGACCAGGGGGTGGGGAGAGGCCAGGGTGAGACCAGAGGGTGGGGGGGGGGAGAGAGGCCAGGGGGAGACCGTGGGGTGGGGAGAGGCCAGGGGGAGACCAGGGGGGGGAGAGAGGCCAGGGGGTGGAGAGAGGAGAGTAAGGAAAAAGGAGCCATTTGGGACGCAGGGAGCTGCAGGGTGTAGATTCTCTTTTACCCACCAGTGAGCTTTAGATTCTTTCTTCATCGTCACGCTTCTGTTGAGCTCCAAAAGTAAGTGTGTGTGTGTATGTGTATACGCTCAGTGCGCCTATGTGTTTTTGTGATGATAATTCCTGTTCTCTCTCTCCATGTCTCTCCCCAGACGTCTATCTGGCCCAGTTGGTATGGGGTTCAGGATGAGGGATCAATGGGCGAGTCTTCTGCCTCACTCCCCCCGGCAGCAGTATCCTTCTCTCACCTGGACATGCCACCACCATACCAAGCTGTCTCCGGAGGTAACACACACACACACAGGATATGGTTAGGTGAGAAGATGGCTCTGCAGGAAATGGATCAAAGAAACACCACCTAAGGTCATACTTGTCTTTTCTTAAGAAGGGGCTGCACCTGGGGGCTTGAGCCTTGAGGCAGCCTTGGAGAGCAGGGGGGCTTTGAGGCTTCCTTAGAGGGCAGGGGGGCTTTGAGGCTTCCTTAGAGAGCAGGGTGCCAAGCAGGGTCTTACTCATTAGTGCATACCGTAGCAAAAACATTTTGCGTTAGAAAACTGCTTTCCTTTTTGGGCAAGTTTAGGTAGCTCCTTCCCTTTTCTGTCTGTTTGGTTCCTAGTGACCATAACCCAGGAGAGAATATGCCCACATCTCCCAGGATAATAGCCCTGCTTGGCTGGCTCTGTGGTACCACTGACAACAGGCTCGTTTTAACCCCGTCACAACCACACTTGCTGCCAAAGGGGGAGTATTCTACCCCTGTTGAAAAGAGCGATTGTGCACATCCAGACTGAACACAAGAGCTGGGCAGATGAGTCCCAGAAGGGCACTTTAGTGATGACACCCTTATTTAGATCAGGATGGTCTTTTGTCAGTTTGAAATGTTTTCACAACTAACTGATGCTAATGTTTTTTTTTCCACCTGTCCCACTCCTGTGTGATTCCATTAGTGGAACCTGACCATGTTTGTTGTTGCTGAGACACGACACTAAAGGAACAAAGGAGGTCAAGAAATAAACCTGTTGTAGCTAGCCCCATTTAAAATGGTGGAGGGCTTCCCTGCTTGGCTTCACGATCACCTGCCAACACCTCACCCTCAGTGACTGGGTCTGCTGTAGTAAAGACCGCCTCACCCTCGGTGACTGGGTCTGCCGTAGTAAAGACAGCCTCACCCTCGGTGACTGGGTCTGCCGTAGTAAAGACCGCCTCACCCTCAGTGACTGGGTCTGCTGTAGTAAAGACCGCCTCACCCTCGGTGACTGGGTCTGCCGTAGTAAAGACAGCCTCACCCTCGGTGACTGGGTCTGCCGTAGTAAAGACAGCCTCACCCTCGGTGACTGGGTCTGCCGTAGTAAAGACAGCCTCACCCTCGGTGACTGGGTCTGCCGTAGTAAAGACAGCCTCACCCTCGGTGACTGGGTCTGCCGTAGTAAAGACAGCCTCACCCTCGGTGACTGGGTCTGCCGTAGTAAAGACAGCCTCACCCTCGGTGACTGGGTCTGCCGTAGTAAAGACAGCCTCACCCTCCGATCTCTTCATGATCACAGAGCCACCGCCACCTCCCCTCACACTGGAAGCAGGGTTAAACCCACAGTGTCCTGGTCGACTTTCTTTATAAACACATTGCCATAAGTACCTGTTTTATTCAACTTTTCACCTGCCCATTGCTTTAGCTTGTGCTTCCTCCTGCCCGTTGCTTTAGCTTGTGCTTCCTCCTGCCCATTGCTTTAGCTTGTGCTTCCTCCTGCCCGTTGCTTTAGCTTGTGCTTCCTCCTGCCCGTTGCTTTAGCTTGTGCTTCCTCCTGCCCGTTGCTTTAGCTTGTGCTTCCTCCTGCCCGTTGCTTTAGCTTGTGCTTCCTCCTGCCCGTTGCTTTAGCTTGTGCTTCCTCCTGCCCATTGCTTTAGCTTGTGCTTCCTCCTGCCCATTGCTTTAGCTTGTGCTTCCTCCTGCCCCAATCCTAAAGGGGAAATGTTGTTGCACCAGCCCATACGTCCATCACCAATAAATACACAAGGACACACAGACACTACAAGCAGCACATCATCAATTAATATATGAACACGTTTCTTTTTTTAGATTCATTGATGTGCCGCTTTTGTCTGTGTCCTTGTTTTTATAGTGTGTTTATTGGTGATGGCTGTTATGGGCTGGTGCCTTTTGGGGATTATTTAAATTACTTTCTTAACCACTAGTGGGGGGGAATGCAAAACTGATCCAAGATCAGCGTCTAGGGACAACTTCACCCTACACCGGTTCTAGCCAGCTCACTGAACAGGAACCGGATGTCGTACGGGAGGACATACAGTGACTTCAGAAAGTGTTCATACCCCTTGACTTACAGCCTGAATTCAAAATGTCATGAATAAATAAAACATGACCCATCTACACACACTACCCCATAATGACATGAAATACAGATATCTAATTTACATACGTATTCACATCCCTCAGTCAATAGTTTGTAAAAAAGCATATTTGGCAGTGGTTACAGCTGTGAGTCTTTTCTGGGTAAATCTCTTCAGAGCTTTCACACCTGGATTGTGCAATATTTGCCCATTTTCAAAATTCTTCCAGCTCTGTCAAATTGGTTGTTGATCATGGCTAGACAGACATTTTCAAGTCTTGACATAGATTTTCAAACCGGTTTGTCTCAACTGTAACGAGGCCACTTAGGAACGTTCGCTGTTTTCTTGGTAAGTAACTCCAGTGTAGATTTGGCCTTGTGTTTTAGGTTGTTGTCCTGCTGGAAGGTGAATTAATCTCCCAGTGTCTGTTGGAAAGCAGACAACCAGGTTTCCTATAGGGTTTTGCCTGTGCTTTAGCTTCATTGAGTTTCTTTTTTTTTATCCTGAAAAACTCCCCAGTCCTTAACAATTACAAGCATAATCATAACCTGATGCAACCACCACTATGCTTGAAAATCTGGAAAGTGGTACTCAGTAATGTGGTTGGGTTCAACCCCATTTAGTCGACTGGTCGATTGTTTGGTTGATAGGTTGTTGGTCGACTCCTTTCTTTAGTGGAGCAGTAGCAAAAACTGGACTGATCCATTGTGGGGATGCCACAGTTCATCACTCTTAAGACGTGCTACTGCAATTTATATATGGTTGTATTACATAGGAACAGTGTTGCAACACTAATACAATATTTGATACCAAATGTTTTTTCTCCAACGTTTGATAGCGGTCGCTGTCCGCGGTTCTGAAATATCAGTGTGCTGTTGAATTGGCGTCTTTTCCTAGACCATGTTGCTATGTGGATAATGGCAAAGTTAACCAGCGTATTGGGGTTGAGAACAATGTGGTGGAGACAGCAGCAGAGTTAGATGACAAAACAGGCCATGCCTTACTGTCTTAAGAAAAGTCAGGAGAGCGGAAACCACAACTTAATTAGGTCTATAATCAATAGCCTAACTGTTAAATGTCGCTGGCTTTATAAATCGTCCACCTCTACTGAAATAAGACGGATCCTGCTTCTGTTGTCTGACTGTTCGGGTTGATAGCCTACTAATATCGTGAGCACCGAGCCTCGTGCAGTAATTTCACATTTGGATCTTTTTAATCTATGCTGTAACAAAGGTTTACTCTGTTCTTTCATTGTTAGACCAGTACCATCTGGTATTGTTTATGTAGTGTTTACACTTCTAAATTGACAGAAATTATAATAATATCCCTCCTTTTTCCTTGATCTCCTTATTATTATGATCATCGTTAACCACCATCGAGCTGTTGGACTAAGAGCTCTTCCTGTTTATTCTTAATTCCGTAACTTACTTATACCTATATTTCAATACTTATATAGGCTTCTGTATCAACCATTCATGATGTGAAATGCAATCAAGATTTAAGTTTTTTTAAATAAAACAAAAGCCACCATTGAACAATTAGCGTAAACAATACATTTGTCTAAACCGTTCGATGGCGGGAAATGACATTCCCAAATGAATGCGGCTGTTTTTAGTCTTTGCTATAATAAAGGCTTTACGGAAATGAAAATAAAGTTACAACAGACTTTTTGGTATCCGTATTTAGTGTTTTTATTTAGTCTTTACTTTGTTCCAAACAATGATATTGTAATCGAACAGCACCTGTTTGGCACACAGGCCTTTAATGTCTGCAGCACTCGCACCATACCTCTTTGTCTTTATCTCCGGTATTTTCCACAACTAGTCAAATTTATTCCACACATCTGACTTCCCCTTTGCCTCCTGCGCAACCAGTAAACATTCCCCCGTTTCGGGTTTATTTGTCACGTCCTCTGCATCCGTTTTGCTGTCAGAGTTCAGAGTTTATAACTAATTTATTGATGTGATTATGCTGTAGGTCAGGCCCTATTGGTCACGTGGATGCCAAACAGACACGTGACACGTAAAGAAAGCAAGGGTTTTAGGGAATGTGTTGCCTAAGCAAATAAGGCTATTCGGTAACACCGCTATTTCTGACTGAAAAGTTGTAATTTTGTTATAGCTTCCAGCAACACGTTCAGCGCCAGGCACACTGATGTTCTGTGGTGGTCGCTGTAGCAGGGAGGAGAGAGAGGGAACATTACATACTGATATTCTGTGGTGGTCGCTGCAGCAGGGAGGAGAGAGAGAGAACACATTACATACTGATATTATGTGGTGGTCGCTGTAGCAGGGAGGAGAGAGAGAGAACACTACATACTGATATTCTGTGGTGGTCGCTGTAGCAGGGAGGAGAGAGAGAGAACACTACATACTGATATTCTGTGGTGGTCGCTGTAGCAGGGAGGAGAGAGAGAGAACACTACATACTGATATTCTGTGGTGGTCGCTGTAGCAGGGAGGAGAGAGAGAGAACACTACATACTGATATTCTGTGGTGGTCGCTGTAGCAGGGAGGAAAGAGAGAACACTACATACTGATATTATGTGGTGGTCGCTGTAGCAGGGAGGAGAGAGAGAACACTACATACTGATATTCTGTGGTGGTCGCTGTAGCAGGGAGGAGAGAGAGAGAACACTACATACTGATATTATGTGGTGGTCGCTGTAGCAGGGAGGAGAGAGAGAGAACACTACATACTGATATTCTGTGGTGGTCGCTGTAGCAGGGAGGAGAGAGAGAGAACACTACATACTGATGTTCTGTGGTGGTCGCTGTAGCAGGGAGGAGAGAGAGAGAACACTATACATACTGATATTCTGTGGTGGTCGCTGTAGCAGGGAGGAGAGAGAGACAACACTATACATACTGATATTCTGTGGTGGTCGCTGTAGCAGGGAGGAGAGAGAGAGAACACATTACATACTGATATTATGTGGTGGTCGCTGTAGCAGGGAGGAGAGAGAGAACACTACATACTGATATTCTGTGGTGGTCGCTGTAGCAGGGAGGAGAGAGAGACAACACTATACATACTGATATTCTGTGGTGGTCGCTGTAGCAGGGAGGAGAGAGAGACAACACTATACATACTGATATTCTGTGGTGGTCGCTGTGATATTCTGTGGTGGTCGCTGTATATACATACTGATATTCTGTGGTGGTCGCTGTAGCAGGGAGGAGAGAGAGGGAACACTACATACTATTATGTGGTGGTCATACATACTGATATTCTGTGGTGGTCGCTGTAGCAGGGAGGAGAGAGAGAACACTACATACTGATATTCTGTGGTGGTCGCTGTAGCAGGGAGGAGAGAGAGAACACTACATACTGATATTATGTGGTGGTCGCTGTAGCAGGGAGGAGAGAGAGAACACTACATACTGATATTATGTGGTGGTCGCTGTAGCAGGGAGGAGAGAGAGAACACTACATACTGATATTCTGTGGTGGTCGCTGTAGCAGGGAGGAGAGAGAGAACACTACATACTGATATTATGTGGTGGTCGCTGTAGCAGGGAGGAGAGAGACACACTACATACTGATAAGCAGGGAGGAGAGAGAGACAACACTATACATATGTGGTGGTTGTAGCAGGGAGGAGAGAGAGAACACTTACATACTGATATTCTGTGGTGGTCGCTGCTGTAGCAGGGAGGAGAGAGAGAGAACACTACATACTGATATTATGTGGTGGTCGCTGTAGCAGGGAGGAGAGAGAGACAACACTATACATACTGATATTCTGTGGTGGTCGCTGTAGCAGGGAGGAGAGAGAGACAACACTATACATACTGATATTCTGTGGTGGTCGCTGTAGCAGGGAGGAGAGAGAGAACACTACATACTGATATTCTGTGGTGGTCGCTGTAGCAGGGAGGAGAGAGACAACACTATACATACTGATATTATGTGGTGGTCGCTGTAGCAGGGAGGAGAGAGACAACACTATACATACTGGTGGTGGTCGCTGTAGAGGGAGAGACAACACTATACATACTGATATTATGTGGTGGTCGCTGTAGCAGGGAGGGAGAGAGAGAGAACAATTCTGTGGTGGTCGCTGTAGCAGGGAGGAGAGAGAGAACACTATACATACTGATATTCTGTGGTGGTCGCTGTAGCAGGGAGGAGAGAGAGAGAGAACACTACATACTGATATTATGTGGTGGTCGCTGTAGCAGGGAGGAGAGAGAGACAACACTATACATACTGATATTATGTGGTGGTCGCTGTAGCAGGGAGGAGAGAGAGAACACTACATACTGATATTATGTGGTGGTCGCTGTAGCAGGGAGGAGAGAGAGAACACTACATACTGATATTCTGTGGTGGTCGCTGTAGCAGGGAGGAGAGAGAGAACACTAGATATTATGTGGTGGTCGCTGTAGCAGGGAGGAGAGAGAGACAACACTATACATACTGATATTATGTGGTGGTCGCTGTAGCAGGGAGGAGGAGAGAGTGGTGGTCGCTGTAGCAGGGAGGAGAGAGAGACAACACTATACATACTGATATTATGTGGTGGTCGCTGTAGCAGGGAGGAGAGAGAGACAACACTATACATACTGATATTATGTGGTGGTCGCTGTAGCAGGGAGGAGAGAGAGTGGTGGTCGCTGTAGAGGGAGGAGAGAGAGAACACTATACATACTGATATTATGTGGTGGTCGCTGTAGCAGGGAGGAGAGAGAGAACAGATATTATGGAGGGGAGGAGAGAGAGAACAACATATTATGTGGTGGTCTATACATACTGATATTATGTGGTGGTCGCTGTAGCAGGGAGGAGAGAGAGACAACACTATACATTATGTGGTGGTCTGATATTACTGATATTATGTGGTGGTCGCTGTAGCAGGGAGGAGAGAGAGAGAACACTACATACTGATATTATGTGGTGGTCGCTGTAGCAGGGAGGGAGAGAGAGAGAACACTACATACTGATATTATGTGGTGGTCGCTAGCAGGGAGGAGAGAGAGAACACTACATACTGATATTATGTGGGTGGTCGCTGTAGCAGGGAGGAGAGAGAGAGAACACTATACATACTGATATTATGTGGTGGTCGCTGTGGTCGCTGTAGCAGGGAGGAGAGAGAGAGAACACTATACATACTGATATTATGTGGTGGTCGCTGTAGCAGGGAGGAGAGAGAGAAACACTATTGATATTATGTGGTGGTCGCTGTAGCAGGGAGGGAGAGAGAACACTACATACTGAGAGCAGGGAACACTACATACTGATATTATGTGGTGGTCGCTGTAGCAGGGAGGAGAGAGAGAGAACACTACATACTGATATTATGTGGTGGTCGCTGTAGCAGGGAGGGAGAGAGAGAACACTACATACTGATATTATGTGGTGGTCGCTGTAGCAGGGAGGAGAGAGAGAACACTACATACTGATATTATGTGGTGGTCGCTGTAGCAGGGAGGAGAGAGAGAGAACACTACATACTGATATTATGTGGTGGTCGCTGTAGCAGGGAGGAGAGAGAATATTATGTGGTGGTCGCTGTAGCAGGGAGGAGATACATACTGATATTATGTGGTGGTCGCTGTAGCAGGGAGGGGAGAGAGAGATATTATGAACACTTACATACTGATATTCTGTGGTGGTCGCTGTAGCAGGGAGGAGAGAGAGAACACTATACATACTGATATTATGTGGTGGTCGCTGTAGCAGGGAGGAGAGAGAGACAACACTATACATACTGATATTATGTGGTGGTCGCTGTAGCAGGGAGGAGAGAGAGACAACACTATACATACTGATATTATGTGGTGGTCGCTGTAGCAGGGAGAGAGAGAGAACACTATACATACTGATATTATGTGGTGGTCGCTGTAGCAGGGAGGAGAGAGAGAGAACACTACATACTGTAGCAGGGAGGAGAGAGAGAAACACATACATATTATGTGGTGGTCGCTGATATTATATTATGTGGTGGTCGCTGTAGCAGGGAGGGAGAGAGAGAACACTACATACTGATATTATGTGGTGGTCATACATACTGATATTATGTGGTGGTCGCTGTAGCAGGGAGGAGAGAGAGAACACTACATACTGATATTATGTGGTGGTCGCTGTAGCAGGGAGGAGAGAGAGACAACACTATACATACTGATATTATGTGGTGGTCGCTGTAGCAGGGAGGAGAGAGAGAACACTACATACTGATATTATGTGGTGGTCGCTGTAGCAGGGAGGAGAGAGAGAGAACACTGTGGTGGTCGCTGTAGCAGGGAGGAGAGAGAGACAACACTATACATACTGATATTCTGTGGTGGTCGCTGTAGCAGGGAGGAGAGAGAGAGAACACTACATACTGATATTATGTGGTGGTCGCTGTAGCAGGGAGGAGAGAGAGACAACACTATACATACTGATATTATGTGGTGGTCGCTGTAGCAGGGAGGAGAGAGAGACAACACTATACATACTGATGTTCTGTGGTGGTCGCTGTAGCAGGGAGGAGAGAGAGGGAACACTACATACTGATATTATGTGGTGGTCGCTGTAGCAGGGAGGAGAGAGAGACAACACTATACATACTGATATTCTGTTGTGGTCGCTGCAGCAGGGAGGAGAGAGAGACAACGCTATACATACTGATGTTCTGTGGTGGTCGCTGTAGCAGGGAGGAGAGAGAGACAACACTATACATACTGATGTTCTGTGGTGGTCGCTGTAGCAGGGAGGAGAGAGACAACGCTATACATACTGATGTTCTGTGGTGGTCGCTGTAGCAGGGAGGAGAGAACTGGTGCCAGTCACTCGCTGTCTTTAAAAAAATTAGCGTATCAAGTCTGAGCCACGCGGCACAATCAAAACAATTGCTGTCGGACTCCCTCTCGTCATTTGTGTGTCTTAATTATTTAATCAAAAAGTGTGCTTAAAGCATCAGACAAGCTCAGGGCATATAGTTGATTTGATTAAAATACCATAGGATGTGTCTATGTGAGGAAAAAATACACGTTTTAACATTTCAACCAATCGATTGGTCAAAAAAATGTTTTATTTTGTTTCCTTTTCACTCTCAATTAGGTTATTATTGTGATGTAACTACCATGTTGATCCATCCTCAGTTTCTCCTATTACAGACATTAAACTCTAACTGTTTTAGTCACCATTGGCCTCCGTGGTGAAATCCCTGAGCGGTCTCCTTCCTCTCCGGCAACTGAGTTGGGAAGTGACTGGGTGTATTGCTACACCACCCAAATCGTAATGAATAACTTCACCATGCTCAAAGGGGGATATATATTTTTCTTCTTCTCTCATCTACCAACCCCTCTTTGCGAGACATTGGAAAACCTCCCTTTGTAGTTGAATCTGTTTTGAAATTCACTGCTCGTCTGAGTGACCTTTATAATTATCTGTGTGTGTGGAGTACAGAGATGAGGTAGTAATGTTAAATACTATGCACACAGAATCTATGCAACATATTATGTATAACTTGTTCAACAACTTTTCACTCATTAACTTATTTAGGTTTGCTGTAACAAAGGGTTTGAGTGTGTGTTGACTAAGGTGTAAACATTTCAGAAAACATCATTCCACTTTGACATTATGGGGTGTTGTGTGTTGGAAGGTCAGTGACAAACATCTCAATTTTAAATTTCAGGCTGTAACTCAACCAACTGTAGAGAAAGTCCAGGGGTTTGAATACTTACCGAAGCCACTGTCGTGTGCAGCCGACCAAGGACACATTCTTTAGTTGCTTTCCCTGTTGACTGCACTCAACGTTCACTTCAGTTCCTGTATTTCTTCTTACTGAACTTTAACCTCTGACCCCACAGCGGATGACCTGAAGCCTCCTCCGTACAGCGAGGTTGCCCAGAGCGACGACGTCGACGCATCTCTCCTTGCCCCCCTCCCCATTCTCCCTCCCCCTCTCTTTGAGGGTGAAGACTCTGCCAGCATCATAAGCGAGGCCCCGCCTCCATACACCCCCAGCCCCAGCCGGCATGAGCGTCCTGTCAACCCCAGCCAATCACATTCAGAGGACCGACTCAACTAGACCAATCGAACCCTGATGCTGACTGACTCTTTACCTCCTTTCCAAGTGCTGCCTTCTAACCTCAGCGATCCCTGCCAGCTATGCTCTCACTAAACCGAGAGGGCAGACTATGTTTTCTAGTTTTTAAAAAGGTTTGTTTTCTATTTTCTACTGTCTGAAAGTGATTTATTGTGATCATGGATATGATAAATGAATAAAAGATCATGTGGTGGAGATGATGGGAGTTTGACTCTGCTATACCACTGCTCCTCTCTGGAACACCCCACTGCCTCATGGGAAGGAGAGATGTACACAACCGCCAGCAACGGAGAGGAGAAATGTCTCAATAATATCTGATATCCAATGAGTCCATAATGGCGTTTAGTGCTGCGTCCTCTAGCCCAGTGCTCCCTATCAGAGGTGTGTATCCGCGGCCCTCTCAGAACCAACTCAAACACTGTTCTACAGATCTTTAGAACGTCCAGCAGTGTTTTCCTTGGCGTGTTAGAGAGGGGTGTCAATTAATTTCCAAGTTATCTACTGAAAAGAATGTTGGAAATAAACTACTTGATCATAATGTTTATACTACAATCATGATAATGAGTAGTGTCTACAGTCCATCGTAGTGTCGTCATCTCGTCACTATCTGGCTTGGTTAGAACCTACACCTGTAGAATGATGTCCTTTTGTGTTATTGTCTCACCCTGTCGGCTAGGAGTTTTTCCTCAACCAAACCTTCCGGACCGTAAAGCCTATAACTAGGATCCGTAGGGTTTTTCCTGATCAGGTCATGTACTCAGGAGAGACTCTTAAGGCCTCGTCCACTCCGGTCACTGAATATGGGAGATGTCATGTGATTTACCATAACCCCCATTGGAGCGTATAGACTATAGTTATGTCCCAATCACATCTCCTTTCTCCCTAAGGGTGCATTTTGTTCTCTTCGCTGATTTGAAAGGAAATGGAAACTAGTTTTTAGATGGAAACTCCCTCTAGCTCATCCCTCTACCAATCCAATGCTTTATGAGAAAGAGTGAATTATTCAGGAGAAATGAGATATTGGGACGCACCCTAAGTATCCCAGGAGGAGATAAGGTGGTCTACGAGGACTCCTCTCCAGAGCTAAGGGGCTTCACGATGACCCCACAAACAATAATAATGGTGTATGTGTGGTGTGAAGTACTATGGGAAAGTTTACCGATGAGACCCATTTGAAAGGTGTCCATAAGGGTCGAATGGTTGGCGATTGAGTTTAAGATGACTTTACATGTTATTGTTACATGATTGTCCTTAGTTTTGTGATAACCTCTCGGTGTCTGTCCTTTCCAGTTTCCTAACCTCGCCTCATTGGCCTTTACTCTATACAGTTGTTAGTATTGAGTTACTTCATTCAACATCTCTGCACAATAGTTGGAACCAAATAAAGACCGACACCTTGATTTACACACTTCGTAATATAGCAGGTTTCTGTCCGTTTAACCAGCTAGGTTATTTAAATAGTTTTTGTTTTCATGTTCATTCCTGTGGTTTAAATGCTTGTCAAACCATCCCAAACAGGTGTGCGTTTATGGGGTTTGATTCTGCATTTTAGAGACTTGATTTTATTGTTGGGAAGTTTGGGGAGTAATTAATTGTACATTAAACATATGTTCATATCTCGTTTCTGGTGTGTCTGTCTTTTCACAGGTCAAAATGTAATTTTCACACTGAGGCCCGTTATTCTACCAACACTTCTAAAGGTTTCATCATTTGGAATCCATTGCTTTATTTTAATTCCTTCAAGTTTTGTTGATAATCGAGCTAATATTTCCTCCCCTCTAATGTCCACTATTCCACCTCAACCAGTATTGTTATTTTGAGCCACTAGGGGGGAGTATTGCTCCAAGTTTTATTTCAACCAAGCCTCTGTGGCAGAGCCTGCTCTACATGAACCACCTGTTGAAGATGTTTCTTATAAAGCTAGTCTATAGGGCCTCTGTAGACTGCTCTACAAGATGTTCCTTAAAGCTAGTCTATAGGGTCTCTGTAGACTGCTCTACAAGATGTTCCTTAAAGCTAGTCTATAGGGTCTCTGTAGACTGCTCTACAAGATGTTCCTTATACAGCTAGTCTATAGGGCCTCTGTAGACTGCTCTCCAAGATGTTCCACAGTGTTCCTTATAAAGCTAGTCTTTAGGGCCTCTGTAGACTACTCTACAGGATGTTCCTTATAAAGCTAGTCTATAGGGCCTCTGTAGACTGCTCTACAAGATGTTCCTTAAAGCTAGTCTATAGGGTCTCTGTAGACTTCTCTACAAGATGTTCCTTATAAAGCTAGTCAATAGGGTCTCTGTAGACTGCTCTACAAGATGTTCCTTATAAAGCTAGTCTTTAGGGCCTCTGTAGACTGCTCTACAGGATGTTCCTTATAAAGCTAGTCTATAGGGTCTCTGTAGACTGCTCTACAAGATGTTCCTTAAAGCTAGTCTATAGGGCCTCTGTAGACTGCTCTACAAGGATGTTCCTTATAAAGCTAGTCTATAGGGTCTCTGTAGACTGCTCTACAGGATGTTCCTTATAAAGCTAGTCTATAGGGCCTCTGTAGACTGCTCTACAAGATGTTCCTTATAAAGCTAGTCTATAGGGTCTCTGTAGACTACAAGATGTTCCTTATAAAGCTAGTCTATAGGGCCTCTGTAGACTACTCTACAAGATGTTCCACAGTGTTCCTTAAAGCTAGTCTATAGGGCCTATGTAGACTGCTCCCCAAGATGTTCCACAGTGTTCCTCAAGGCTAGTCTCTAGGGCCTATGTAGACTGCTCTCCAAGATGTTCCACAGTGTTCCTCAAGGCTAGTCTCTAGGGCCTATGTAGACTGCTCTCCAAGATGTTCCACAGTGTTCCTCAAGGCTAGTCTCTAGGGCCTATGTAGACTGCTCTCCAAGATGTTCCACAGTGTTCCTTAAAGCTAGTCTATAGGGCCTATGTAGACTGCTCTCCAAGATGTTCCACAGTGTTCCGCAAGGCTAGTCTCTAGGGTATGATACTTGGCATATCTGTTTTTTTATTCCCCGTGAGGGATGGAGAAAATTGTATTCAGAATGCTCAGATTATTCATGGAATAGTGAATTTTAAGACGATGGCTCATTTCAGTCAAAACAAACAGTTAACTCTCCCCACTCTTTTTATCCTACACAGATCTCTAGCCCGTGTGTGTTTGTGCGTGGGTGAGTGAGTGATGGCTATAATGAGCAGTCAACCGCAAACAGTCAATGCCAGACCAAGGTGTGGGTGGCAGTTATGGTTTGACCAAGCCACCATGCCAATGCTTCTGTCTGCCTCCTGTTAAAATCCACTCAATGTTTTATTTTTAATTAGAAGGACAAATAAATGACCCCCCCAAAAAAAATAATACAGTCACACATCCAAATTAGTAAGAGGTGTCTGAATATTTTTTTAGAAAAAGTTTTTCAGTTGAGACACCTAATCGTTCGATGAAAACTTTACAAACTGTCTGTGTTGCTTGAAACAAGTTAAATGTCTCTCCCTTTAGGTTGTCATTCCTCTCAGAGGTTCTGAATATGACATACTGCCCTTGGCTATTCTATATATTCATCTCATCTAGATGAAATACACATTAATCGACCACATCAATGTTAGGCGGTGTAGAAGGTAATGAGTTTGTGTGTTTGTGAGATATTTAAGGCCATCTTCAGGGCTGAAAAGCCTTCGGAAAACTCAGCAGTGACTTGAATGTGTTTCAGACAGACACTCGAGGCCACCGACTGCAGTGTTTGATGCCTCTTCTTGTGAACATTGGTGTACTGCTCATCACCTCAGCAGTACACATCACTGACCCCCACATGAAATATTAGGAGGTTCGTTTAGGTGTGAGATGTTTATGTGGTGAAAAAAAACCAAGCTCTTCGATCCATACTCACTGAACATGGCATTTCTTTTATAGGCATTATGTTAGAAGGTGGCACATGGGAGTTCTGAGGGTATTTTCAGGTAAGCGTTAGAGGTAGGCCCACACCTCCACAACACACGTCTCCACAGATGACATTTGTATACATCCTTAGAGAATCATTGACCGCTTCAGAATCAATGAATAATCATAGACATAAAATTCAAATCTAGTTTTGTTTTTGTCATTGGGGCTCAAGCATAGGTTATCGCTCTCAAATAACCTGCCCAAGTTACCTATCATATGGCAAGTTATTTTTGGAGAGGTATTTGGCGTCTGTGGAAAATACCTCACCTTGTGTTTTTAAATTCTGCACATTCCTGCAAAGGCTTAGGATAGATAAGGTCTACAGAGTTTATTTTTGATGTTTTTTCTCCCCTATATAATTTCAGTTGGGGGGCCATGACTAAAGATATAAACGGTTTAAACTGTTATTTCACTGGAAATGAACATCATCAGTGTGAATGAGCAAGTTAACATTTCCCCTGTTACAGCAAACTGATATTTGATAATGGCTGACATATTTATGAAGTAACATCAAACTTATCCTAATAGGAGCCCAAATAGGGACCTAAATAGGAACCTAAATAGGAACCTAAATAGGGACCTAAATAGGGACCTAAATAGGAACCTAAATAGGAACCCAAATAGGAGCCCAAATAGGGACCTAAATAGGGACCCAAATAGGAACCTAAATAGGGACCCAAATAGGGACCTAAATAGGAACCTAAATAGGAACCCAAATAGGGACCTAAATAGGGACCTAAATAGGGACCCAAATAGGGACCTAAATAGGAACCCAAATAGGAACCTAAATAGGAACCTAAATAGGAACCCAAATAGGGACCCAAATAGGGACCTAAATAGGGACCTAAATAGGGACCCAAATAGGGACCCAAATAGGGACCTAAATAGGGACCTAAATAGGGACCCAAATAGGAGCCCAAATAGGAACCCAAATAGGAACCTAAATAGGGACCCAAATTAGGGACCCAAATAGGGACCCAAATAGGAACCTAAATAGGAACCCAAATAGGAGCCCAAATAGGGACCTAAATAGGAACCTAAATAGGAACCCAAATAGGAGCCCAAATAGGGACCTAAATAGGAACCTAAATAGGAACCCAAATAGGAACCTAAATAGGGACCCAAATAGGGACCCAAATAGGAACCTAAATAGGAACCCAAATAGGAACCTAAATAGGAACCCAAATAGGGACCCAAATAGGGACCTAAATAGGGACCCAAATAGGGACCTAAATAGGGACCTAAATAGGAACCCAAATAGGGACCTAAATAGGAACCCAAATAGGGACCCAAATAGGAACCTAAATAGGGACCTAAATAGGGACCCAAATAGGGACCTAAATAGGGACCTAAATAGGAACCCAAATAGGGACCTAAATAGGAACCCAAATAGGGACCTACATAGGGACCTAAATAGGGACCTAAATAGGGACCTAAATAGGAACCTAAATAGGGACCTAAATAGGAACCTAAATAGGGACCTAAATAGGAACCTAAATAGGGACCTAAATAGGAACCTAAATAGGGACCTAAATAGGGACCTAAATAGGAACCTAAATAGGAACCTAAATAGGAGCCCAAATAGGGACCTAAATAGGGACCCAAATAGGAACCTAAATAGGGACCCAAATAGGGACCTAAATAGGAACCTAAATAGGAACCCAAATAGGAGCCCAAATAGGAACCTAAATAGGAACCCAAATAGGGACCCAAATAGGGACCTAAATAGGGACCTAAATAGGGACCCAAATAGGAACCTAAATAGGGACCTAAATAGGAACCCAAATAGGGACCTAAATAGGAACCCAAATAGGGACCTAAATAGGGACCCAAATAGGAACCCAAATAGGGACCTAAATAGGGACCCAAATAGGGACCCAAATAGGGACCTAAATAGGAACCTAAATAGGAACCCAAATAGGGACCCAAATAGGAACCCAAATAGGAATCCAAATAGGGACCCAAATAGGGACCCAAATAGGAACCCAAATAGGGACCCAAATAGAGACCCAAATAGGAACCTAAATAGGAACCCAAATAGGAGCCCAAATAGGGACCTAAATAGGAACCCAAATAGGGACCTAAATAGGGACCTAAATAGGGACCTAAATAGGAACCTAAATAGGAACCCAAATAGGGACCTAAATAGGAACCCAAATAGGGACCTAAATAGGGACCCAAATAGGAACCCAAATAGGGACCTAAATAGGGACCCAAATAGGGACCCAAATAGGGACCTAAATAGGGACCCAAATAGGAACCTAAATAGGAACCCAAATAGGGACCCAAATAGGAACCCAAATAGGAACCCAAATAGGGACCCAAATAGGAACCCAAATAGGGACCCAAATAGAGACCCAAATAGGAACCTAAATAGGAACCCAAATAGGAGCCCAAATAGGGACCTAAATAGGAACCCAAATAGGGACCTAAATAGGGACCTAAATAGGAACCTAAATAGGGACCTAAATAGGGACCTAAATAGGAACCTAAATAGAGACCTAAATAGGAACCCAAATAGGGACCCAAATAGGGACCCAAATAGGAACCCAAATAGGGACCCAAATAGAGACCCAAATAGGAACCTAAATAGGAACCCAAATAGGAGCCCAAATAGGGACCTAAATAGGAACCCAAATAGGGACCTAAATAGGGACCTAAATAGGGACCTAAATAGGAACCTAAATAGGAACCCAAATAGGGACCTAAATAGGAACCCAAATAGGGACCTAAATAGGGACCCAAATAGGAACCCAAATAGGGACCTAAATAGGGACCCAAATAGGGACCCAAATAGGGACCTAAATAGGGACCCAAATAGGAACCTAAATAGGAACCCAAATAGGGACCCAAATAGGAACCCAAATAGGGACCCAAATAGGAACCCAAATAGGGACCCAAATAGAGACCCAAATAGGAACCTAAATAGGAACCCAAATAGGAGCCCAAATAGGGACCTAAATAGGAACCCAAATAGGGACCTAAATAGGGACCTAAATAGGAACCTAAATAGGGACCTAAATAGGGACCTAAATAGGAACCTAAATAGAGACCTAAATAGGAACCCAAATAGGAACCTAAATAGGGACCTAAATAGGAACCTAAATAGGGACCTAAATAGGAACCCAAATAGGGACCTAAATAGGGACCCAAATAGGAACCTAAATAGGGACCTAAATAGGAACCTAAATAGGGACCTAAATAGGGACCTAAATAGGAACCTAAATAGGGACCTAAATAGGAACCTAAATAGGAACCTAAATAGGGACCTAAATAGGAACCTGAATAGGGACCTAAATAGGGACCTAAATAGGAACCTAAATAGGGACCTAAATAGGGACCTAAATAGGAACCTAAATAGGAACCTAAATAGGAACCTAAATAGGAGCCCAAATAGGGACCTAAATAGGGACCTAAATAGGAACCCAAATTGGGACCTAAACAGGGACCCAAATAGGGACCTAAATAGGAACCCAAATTGGGACCTAAACAGGGACCCAAATAGGGACCTAAATAGGAACCCGAATTGGGACCTAAATAGGAACCCAAATAGGGACCTAAATAGGAACCCAAATAGGGACCTAAATAGGGACCTAAATAGGAACCCAAATAGGAGCCCAAATAGGGACCTAAATAGGAACCCAAATAGGGACCTAAATAGGGACCTAAATAGGGACCTAAATAGGAACCTAAATAGGAACCCAAATAGGGACCTAAATAGGAACCCAAATAGGGACCTAAATAGGGACCCAAATAGGAACCCAAATAGGGACCTAAATAGGGACCCAAATAGGGACAAATAGGGACCTAAATAGGGACCCAAATAGGAACCTAAATAGGAACCCAAATAGGGACCCAAATATGAACCCAAATAGGAACCCAAATAGGGACCCAAATAGGAACCCAAATAGGGACCCAAATAGAGACCCAAATAGGAACCTAAATAGGAACCCAAATAGGAGCCCAAATAGGGACCTAAATAGGAACCCAAATAGGGACCTAAATAGGGACCTAAATAGGAACCTAAATAGGGACCTAAATAGGGACCTAAATAGGAACCTAAATAGAGACCTAAATAGGAACCCAAATAGGGACCTAAATAGGGACCCAAATAGGAACCTAAATAGGGACCTAAATAGGGACCTAAATAGGAACCTAAATAGGGACCTAAATAGGGACCTAAATAGGAACCTAAATAGGAACCTAAATAGGGACCTAAATAGGGACCTAAATAGGAACCTAAATAGGAACCTAAATAGGGACCTAAATAGGGACCTAAATAGGAACCTGAATAGGGACCTAAATAGGGACCTAAATAGGGACCTAAATAGGGACCTAAATAGGAACCTAAATAGGAACCTAAATAGGGACCTAAATAGTAGCCCAAATAGGGACCTAAATAGGGACCTAAATAGGAACCCAAATTGGGACCTAAACAGGGACCCAAATAGGGACCTAAATAGGAACCCAAATTGGGACCTAAACAGGGACCCAAATTGGGACCTAAATAGGAACCCAAATAGGGACCTAAATAGGAACCCAAATAGGGACCTAAATAGGAACCTAAATAGGGACCTAAATAGGAACCCAAATAGGGACCTAAATAGGGACCTAAATAGGAACCTAAATAGGAACCCAAATAGGGACCTAAATAGGAACACAAATAGGGACCTAAATAGGGACCCAAATAGGAACCCAAATAGGGACCTAAATAGGGACCCAAATAGGGACCCAAATAGGGACCTAAATAGGGACCCAAATAGGAACCTAAATAGGAACCCAAATAGGGACCCAAATAGGAACCCAAATAGGAACCCAAATAGGGACCCAAATAGGAACCCAAATAGGGACCCAAATAGAGACCCAAATAGGAACCTAAATAGGAACCCAAATAGGAGCCCAAATAGGGACCTAAATAGGAACCCAAATAGGGACCTAAATAGTGACCTAAATAGGAACCTAAATAGGGACCTAAATAGGAACCTGAATAGGGACCTAAATAGGGACCTAAATAGGAACCTAAATAGGGACCTAAATAGGGACCTAAATAGGAACCTAAATAGGAACCTAAATAGGGACCTAAATAGTAGCCCAAATAGGGACCTAAATAGGGACCTAAATAGGAACCCAAATTGGGACCTAAACAGGGACCCAAATAGGGACCTAAATAGGAACCCAAATAGTGACCTAAATAGGAACCTAAATAGGGACCTAAATAGGGACCTAAATAGGGACCTAAATAGGAACCTAAATAGGGACCCAAATAGGGACCTAAATAGGAACCCAAATTGGGACCTAAACAGGGACCCAAATAGGGACCTAAATAGGAACCCAAATTGGGACCTAAATAGGAACCCAAATAGGGACCTAAATAGGAACCCAAATAGGGACCTAAATAGGAACCTAAATAGGGACCTAAATAGGAACCCAAATAGGAACCTAAATAGGAACCTAAACAGGGACCCAAATAGGGACCTAAATAGGAACCTAAACAGGGACCCAAATAGGGACCTAAATAGGAACCCAAATAGGAACCCAAATAGGAACCTAAATAGGAACCTAAACAGGGACCCAAATAGGGACCTAAATAGGAACCTAAATAGGAACCCAAATAGGAACCTAAATAGGAACCCAAGAATGTCCTTAGGCTGTCTGCAGAACCCCATTTTTAGTAATTGTTTGATTTGCAGTCATTGTTCCTTTTTGGAAATGAAAAGCATGTACACACACACACACACACACACACACACACACACACACACACACACACACACACACACACACACACACACACACACACACACACACACAACTAAGCTAAGAGACGGCCAGCCAAACTCCTGCCAGCTCTGTTTGTTCTGGGCAGTCATTTATTGGTTTTTGAAACACACACACACTCAGCAATTTATTGGCTTGTGTATTTGATATGTAACAGCAGTGTTATGAAGAGTTTGTGTTCTCCTTAGACAACCTGCCAACAGACACTTTATCAAATAACAGTGTTCTTGTTTAGTGTTTTACGTATCGTAGACTCGTTAACAGAGATGTTAGCATGTCCCAGAGATTTCTGTAAGTCTTTAGCTGACACTAGGATTCGTCTTAACCGCATTGATCATTCTGCTCTGTGCTCTTGCAGTCATCTTTGCAGGACGGCCACTCCTAGGGAGAGTAGCAAGCAGTGCTGAACTTTCTCCATTTATAGACACTTAGTCTTACTGTGGACTGATGAACATCAAGGCTTTTAGAGATACTTCTGTAACCCTTTCCTGCTTTATGCAAGTCAACAATTGTTAATGTTATGTCTTCTGAGATCTCTTTTCTTCAAGGCATGGTTCACATCAGGCAATGATTCTTGTGAATAGCAAACTGAAATTGTGTGAGTGTTTTTTATAGGGCAAGGCAGCTCTAACCAACATCTCCAATCTCGTCTCATTGATTGGACTCCAGGTTAGCTGACTCCTAACTACAATGAGCTTTTGGAGAAGTCATTAGCCTAGGGGGTTCACATACTTTTTCCAACCTACACTGTGAAAGTTTAAATTATGTATTCAATATAGACAAGAAAAATACTATAAGTTGTGTGTTATTAGTTTAAGCAGACTGTGTTTGTCTATTGTTGTGATTTAGATGAAGATCAGATCACGTGTTATATAATTTATGCAGAAATCCAGGTAATAACGAAGAGTTCACATACTTTTTCTTGCCACTGTAGATAGTAATCATATGGCAACATAATCAATAATATTACAAGGTGAGGTGCTTTGTGGGTAATAAGGTATTCAATAAACCAAATCATTACTCAAATATGATAAGAACAGCCCAGAAGAGATTATTACCTATTCCAGTTTAAAAAACGCCTATTCAAGTCAAATATGATAAGAACAGCCCAGAAGAGATTATTACCTATTCCAGTTTAAAAAACGCCTATTCAAGTCAAATATGATAAGAACAGCCCAGAAGAGATTATTACCTATTCCAGTTAAAAAACGCCTATTCAAGTCAAATATGATAAGAACAGCCCAGAAGAGATTATTACCTATTCCAGTTTAAAAAACGCCTATTCAAGTCAAATATGATAACAGCCCAGAAGAGATTATTACCTATTCCAGTTTAAAAAACGCCTATTCAAGTCAAATATGATAAGAACAGCCCAGAAGAGATTATTACCTATTCCAGTTTAAAAAACGCCTATTCAAGTCAAATATGATAAGAACAGCCCAGAAGAGATTATTACCTATTCCAGTTTAAAAAACGCCTATTCAAGTCAAATATGATAAGAACAGCCCAGAAGAGAGTATTACCTATTCCAGTTTAAAAAACGCCTATTCAAGCCAAATATGATAAGAACAGCTCAGAAGAGATAATTACCTATTCCAGTTTAAAAAACGCCTATTCAAGTCAAATATGATAAGAACAGCCCAGAAGAGAGTATTACCTATTCCAGTTTAAAAAACAAGACGTCAAATGGTCCAGAACACAGTGCAGACACATTAAAAACTTGCCACTGTATATATATACAGTAACAGCCAAAAGTTTGGCACCCCTAGTCATTCAAGGTTTTTCTTTATTTTGACTATTTTCTACATCATTGAATAAAAGTGAAGATATCAAAACTATGAAATAACACATGGAATCATGTAGTAACCAAAAAAAGTGTTAAACAAATCAAAATGTATTTCATATTTGAGATTCTTCAAAATAATG
>NC_068424.1:11435499-11460499 GCF_023373465.1 Oncorhynchus keta
GACTCTGAGTCAAGTAATATAAATATCTATAAGTCCGAAACAGTAATGGTACAGAGTAACCCCAAACAGTTTCAGCTGGACTTTCATCTAATCAAAGAATTAGCCCAGCAGGAGAAGCCCTCCCTTGATAAAGATACCCCCACACCGAGCGGGTCAGACCAGACCTCTTCATTATGTAACCCCACAGACGAGCAACCCCCAGCAGAGAGTCCACCTCCCAGCACAGATTACCACTCCTTCATTGAAATGAAGGAGGTAGGTGGAGATGGAACAGCAGGTTACACTACACTTCAGTCAGCACAGACCCAGACAACAGTCCAGCACAACAACAGCCCCTTAACCAGACCCGGAGAGCTGGAGATGGACAGAGACATCTGCACTTTGGAAAGTGGTGAGACAAATACAACAGGAGAAAGAGGAGCAGAACAGAGCACTAGAGGAGAGTGTCAGACTGCTGGTGGAGGAGAGGTTGAGGGGGGTGGAGGAGAGGGTGAGGGGGATGGAGGAGAGGTTGAGGGGGACGGCGTGCGACAGAGAACAACCCACTAGAGAGGTGGCCACCCCCACAGAGAAGCCAGCAGAACAGCCCACCTCAGCACAAAAACAAAAGTCTCGACACCACAGCAGAACAGTCCACACCAGACCCTGACCATAAGGTCGACATCACAGCAGAACAGACAAATGAAGAACCCCAAGCCCAGCGGCTCTCACCCCCTCTGAGCACCCCCCCTGTCAGCCTGCCTGATAGCCCTTCTGACAACCCCCCCACACCCACTGAGGACAAACACAAGACACAGATTGTACTACTTATGGACTCAAATGGGAAATATATAGAACACAGTGTGTCTAAACTCTGGTGTCCAAACATCCAGCGCGCCCTAGACCTTCTGTCTGAGGACCAACTAGGCTCACCCAGCCACATAATAATACACACAGGCACAAACGACCTGAGAGCACAGCAAGAAAGAGTGGCCACAGCACTGAAGGGAGTGATCTCCACCCTGCTACCACGAAAAGACTTCCACCCTGCCACAATACAGCGGGTAAACGCAAGTATTTCCCATGACTATGCCTCAAAACCAAACGTTTTCCTGGCCCACCACTCCACGCTGGACTTGAACAGCCTCTATGACCAGGTCCACCTCTACAAGGCAGCAGTGCCCACCTTTGCCCGAACTCTAAAGGACATCACTCTCAAACGTGTCCCCAACACTTCACACAGGAGCAACAGATCAATAGATCAATAGATCAATAGACACCCCACCCAGACCAGCGAGACACCTTCCCAGACCTGCAGGACCCCCCCCCTGGACCCACGCCAAGAGGAATTACATCCAGACCACCTCACACCCAGACACATCCACACCCCCACCCCAACCAATCAACACCCCCCCACGTCAACCATGCCCACACCCCATTTAGGCCCCCTCAGATCAGACCTATGCCACTCCTGCCCACCCCATGCACCCCACCCCCACAAAGAGGGCCTCAACATGGAAGCCACACATACGCCCAGGTAGTGAGCGGGCAAACAGTCCCAACCCCCACCCTCACTCTTGACACTCTATGGAACAAAAAGCATTCACTATATCATCCTGGAATATCCAAGGCCTGAGGTCATCTGCCTTTGGCCTGAAGAGCAGAGACTCGGACTTCACCAAAGAAATCGGTAATACAGACATTGTCATCCTGCAAGAAACCTGGTATAGAGGAGACAGACCCACTGGTTGCCCTCTAGGTTACAGAGAGCTGGTAGTCCCATCCACCAAACTACCAGGTGTGAAACAGGGAAGGGACTCAGGGGGTATGCTAATTTGGTATAGAGCAGACCTAACTCACTCCATTAAATTAATCAAAACAGGAACATTCTACATTTGGCTAGAAATTCAAATGGAAATTATCCTAACAGAGAAAAATGTCCTCCTGTGTGCTACCTATATCCCCCCACTAGAATCCCCATATTTTAATGAAGACAGCTTCTCCACCCTGGAGGCGGAAATCAATCATTTCCAGGCCCAGGGACATGTACTAGTCTGTGGCGACCTAAATGCCAGAACCGGACAAGAACCTGACACCCTCAGCACACAGGGGGACAAACACCTGCCTGGAGGTGACAGCATTCCCTCCCACATATGCCCCCCCTAGGCACAACTATGACAACATAACCAACAAAAACGGGTCACAACTCCTGCAGCTCTGTCGCACGCTGGGTATGTACATAGTCAATGGTAGGCTTCGAGGGGACTCCTATGGTAGGTACACCTATAGCTCATCTCTTGGCAGTAGTACTGTAGACTACTTTATCACTGACCTCAACCCAGAGTCTCTCAGAGCGTTCACAGTCAGCCCACTGACACCCCTATCAGACCACAGCAAAATCACAGTCTACTTAAACAGAGCAATACTCAATCATGAGGCATCAAAGCCAAAGGAACTGAGTAACATTAAGAAATGCTATAGATGGAAGGAATGCAGTTTGGAAACCTACCAGAAAACAATTAGGCAACAACAAATTCAATCCCCTTTAGACAATTTCCTGGGTAAAACGTTCCACTGTAATAGTGAAGGTGTAAACTTAGCAGTAGAAAATCTTAACAGTATATTTGACCTCTCAGCCTCCCTATCAAATCTAAAAATCTCAAATAGAAAACCGAAGAAAATGAACAACAATGACAAATGGTTTGATGAAGAATGCAAAAATCTAAGAAAGAAATTGACAAACCTGTCCAACCAAAAACATAGAGACCCGGAAAACCTGAGTCTACGCCTTCACTATGGTGAATCACTAAAACAATACAGAAATACACTACGGAAAAAGAAGGAACAGCATGTCAGAAATCAGCTCAATGTAATTGAAGAATCCATAGACTCTAACCACGTCTGGGAAAATTGGAAAACACTAAACAAACAACAACACGAAGAATTATCTATCCAAAATGGAGATGTATGGGTAAACCACTTCTCCAATCTTTTTGGCTCTATAACAAAGAATAAAGAGCAAAAACATATACATGATCAAATACAGATCCTAGAATCAACTATTAAAGACTACCATAACCCACTGGATTCTCCAATTACATTGAATGAGTTACAGGACAAAATAAAAACCCTCCAACCCAAAAAGGCCTGTGGTGTTGATGGTATCCTCAATGAAATGATCAAATATACAGACAACAAATTCCAATTGGCTATACTAAAACTCTTTAACATCATCCTTAGCTCTGGCATCTTCCCCAATATTTGGAACCAAGGACTGATCACCCCAATCCACAAAAATGGAGACAAATTTGACCCCAATAACTACCGTGTAATATGCGTCAACAGTAACCTTGGGAAAATCCTCTGCATTATCATTAACAGCAGACTCGTACACTTCCTCAATGAAAACAATGTACTGAGCAAATGTCAAATTGGCTTTTTACCAAATTACCGTACAACAGACCATGTATTCACCCTGCACACCCTAATTGACAACCAAACAAACCAAAACAAAGGCAAAGTCTTCTCATGCTTTGTTGATTTCAAAAAAGCCTTCGACTCAATTTGGCATGAGGGTCTGCTATACAAACTGATAGAAAGTGGTGTTGGGGGTAAAACATACGACATCATAAAATCCATGTACACAAACAACAAGTGTGCGGTTAAAATTGGCAAAAAACACACACATTTCTTCACACAGGGTCGTGGGGTTAGACAGGGATGCAGCTTAAGCCCCACCCTCTTGAACATATATATCAACGAACTGGCGCGGGCACTAGAAAATTCTGCAGCACCCGGCCTCACCCTACTAGAATCCGAAGTCAAATGTCTGCTGTTTGCTGATGATCTGGTACTTCTGTCACCAACCAAGGAGGGCCTACAGCAGCACCTAGATCTTATGCACAGATTCTGTCAGACCTGGGCCCTGACAGTAAATCTCAGTAAGACCAAAATAATGGTGTTCCAAAAAAGGTCCAGTCACCAGGACCACAAATACAAATTCCATCTAGACACTGTTGCCCTAGAGCACACAAAAAACTATACATACCTTGGCCTAAACATCAGCGCCACAGGTAACTTCCACAAAGCTGTGAATGATCTGAGAGACAAGGCAAGAAGGGCATTCTATGCAATCAAAAGGAACATAAATTTCAACATATGATTCCCAAACCTTCCACAACAAAGCCATCACCTACAGAGAGATGAACCTGGAGAAGAGTCCCCTAAGCAAGCTGGTTCTGGGGCTCTGTTCACAAACACACCCTACAGAGTCCCAGGACAGCAGCACAATTAGACCCAACCAAATCATGAGAAAACAAAAAGATAATTACTTGACACATTGGAAAGAATTAACCTGTTACTCCTACCCCCTACTTTTTCGAACATTCTGTTAAAAATCGCACAACATTTCAGTGCCCTGCTGCTCATGCCAGGAATATAGTATATGCATATGATTAGTATGTGTGGATAGAAAACACTCAGACGTTTATAAAACTGGTTAAATCACGGCTGTGACTATAATAGAACGTGCGTTTCATCGAAAAGCGCAGGAAAATCTGATCACTGAAAATGGGAAAATATATCAATGCGCCACTTATTGTCTATGGGAAAGCAAATTACCTGGAGCCGAGATTGCAATTCCTACAGCTTCCACACGATGTCAACAGTCTTGTCATTTGCCTAGGCTTTGTTTCTTGGTCAAACAAAGAAGAGACAGCCGATTTCTTCAGGTCTCGGACCGGATATTTTGGTTGAGATTTACCCGGACATTATTTCCAGACGTACCCCTATAGAATACACATCGCCTCGTGATCAATTAGATCGCTTATTAACGTTTACTAATACCTAAAGTTGCATTACAAAAGTATTTCGAAGTGTTTTGTGAAAGTTTATCGTCAACTTTTTTAATTAAAAAAAATGAGGTTACGTTATAAGACGCAATTTTTTTTCGTTTATCACACAGTCTTCATAGATCGATATCTAGGCTATATATGGACCGAATATGGGTCTTTTTTTTAATCGAAAAAAAGACCCAATAGTGATCATGGGACATCTAGGAGTGCCAACAAAGAAGATGGTCAAAGGTAATGAATGTTTTATATTTTATTTGTGCGGTTTGTGTAGCACCGACTATGCTCATTATTTTGTTTACGTCCCCTGCGGGTCTTTTGGGGTGTTACATGCTATCAGATAATAGCTTCTCATGCTTTCGCCGAAAAGCATTTTAAAAATCTGACTTGTTGCCTGGATTCACAACGAGTGTAGCTTTAATTCAATACCCTGCGTGTGTATTTTAATGAACGTTTGAGTTTTAACTAGTACTATTAGCATTTAGCGTAGCGCATTTGCATTTCCAGATGTCTAGATGGGACGCCTGCGTGTCAGGTAGGAGCAAGAGGTTAACAAAAAAACAGAGCAAACTAGAATGCTATTTGGCCCTACACAGAGAGTACACAGCGGCAGAATACCTGACCACTGTGACTGACCCAAAATTAATGAAAGCTTTGACTATGTACAGACTCAGCGAGCATAGCCTTGCTATTGAGAAAGGCCGCCGTAGGCAGACATGGCTCTCAAGAGAAGACAGGCTATGTGCTCACTGCCCACAAAATGAGGTGGAAACTGAGCTGCACTTCCTAACCTCCTGCCCAATGTATGACCATATTAGAGAGACATATTTCCATCAGATTACACAGATCCACAAAGAATTCGAAAACAAATCCAATTTTGAAAAACTCCCATATCTACTGGGTGAAATTCCACTGTTTGCCATCAAAGCAGCAAGATTTGTGACCTGTTGCCGCAAGAAAAGGGCAACCAGTGAAGAACACGCACCATTGTAAATACAACCCATATCTATGCTTATTTATGTTATCTTGTGTCATTTACCATTTATACATTATTAAAACACTGTATATATATATATATATATATATATATATATATATATATATATATATATATATATATATATATATATATATGACATTTGTAATGTCTGTATTGTTTTGAAACTTCTGTATGTGTGAAGTCTACTGTTACTTTTTATCGTTTATTTCACTTTATATATTATCTACCTCACTTGCTTTGGCAATGTTAACACGTTTCCCATGCCAATAAAGCCCTTGAATTGAATTGAATTGAGAGAGGTAGAGAGAGAGAGAGAGAGAGAGAGAGAGAGAGAGAGAGAGAGAGAGAGAGAGAGAGAGAGAGAGAGAGAGAGAGAGAGAGAGAGAGAGAGAGAGAGAGAGAGAGAGAGAGAGAGAGAGAGAGAGATGTTTAAGGAATGAGGAAAATATAATTATGTTGAAGGGAGGAGAGTGGGAGAGAATGATGCTGTAGGGATGGAAGGGAGAGTGAGTTATGTTTTACAGAGAGATTGAGAGAGAGAGAAAGAGGAGTGACAAGCTCCTCTAATCAGTGCCATTACATTGGCACTACTGTAGCACCATCTGTGGACCTATTTTCAGCTGAAAATGTCACAAACAATTGCGGCACAGCAAACACCAGCCAGGTCACCCGTGGTACAAGTCAGTATTGAACGTCCATCCATGCCTGAGGACGTTCGGGAGATGACTTGGAAACAGGCCACTAGGGGAAACAGTGAGCGCTGTTACCTTCAAGTAGGTTTTGGTTTTGCTAGGATGTTTTGGACAGGGATGGTGGAGAGACGTAAGCATCCGCCTCGGGTGCCAAAGCTCCAAATGTTGCATGTCCAAATCCAGAAATATATATATATATTTTTTGTCTATCCCAAACCGTAATCCTTACCTTAACCATTCTGAGTTAATGCCTAACCTTAACCGTAAACATTTCTGTGTTAATGCCTCAACATTTCTGTGTTAATGCCTCAACATTTCTGTGTTAATGCCTCAACATTTCTGTGTTAATGCCTCAACATTTCTGTGTTAATGCCTCAACATTTCTGTGTTAATGCCTCAACATTTCTGTGTTAATGCCTCAACATTTCTGTGTTAATGCCTCAACATGTCTGTGTTAATGCCTCAACATTTCTGTGTTAATGCCTCAACATGTCTGTGATAATGCCTCAACATTTCTGTGTTAATGCCTCAACATTTCTGTGTTAATGCCTCAACATTTCTGTGTTAATGCCTCAACATGTCTGTGTTAATGCCTCAACATGTCTGTGTTAATGCCTCAACATTTCTGTGTTAATGCCTCAACATGTCTGTGTTAATGCCTCAACATGTCTGTGTTAATGCCTCAACATTTCTGTGTTAATGCCTCAACATGTCTGTGTTAATGCCTCAACATTTCTGTGTTAATGCCTCAACATTTCTGTGTTAATGCCTCAACATTTCTGTGTTAATGCCTCAACATTTCTGTGTTAATGCCTCAACATGTCTGAGTTAATGGTTCAACATTTCTGTGTTAATGCCTCAACATGTCTGAGTTAATGCCTCAACATTTCTGTGTTAATGCCTCAACATGTCTGTGTTAATGCCTCAACATGTCTGTGTTAATGCCTCAACATTTCTGTGTTAACCTGGACCTCAACATTTCTGTGTTAATGCCTCAACATGTCTGTGTTAATGCCTCAACATTTCTGTGTTAATGCCTCAACATGTCTGTGTTAATGCCTCAACATGTCTGTGTTAATGCCTCAACATTTCTGTGTTAATGCCTCAACATTTCTGTGTTAATGCCTCAACATTTCTGTGTTAATGCTTCAACATTTCTGTGTTAATGCCTCAACATTTCTGTGTTAATGCCTCAACATGTCTGTGTTAATGCCTCAACATTTCTGTGTTAATGCCTCAACATGTCTGTGATAATGCCTCAACATTTCTGTGTTAATGCCTAACCTTAACCGTAAACATTTCTGTCTTAATGCCTCAACATGTCTGAGTTAATGCCTCAACATGTCTGTGTTAATGCCTCAACATGTCTGTGTTAATGCCTCAACATGTCTGTGTTAATGCCTCAACATGTCTGTGTTAATGCCTCAACATTTCTGTGTTAATGCCTCAACATGTCTGAGTTAATGCCTCAACATGTCTGTGTTAATGCCTCAACATTTCTGGGTTAATGCCTCAACATGTCTGTGTTAATGCCTCAACATGTCTGAGTTAATGCCTCAACATTTCTGTGTTAATGCCTCAACATTTCTGTGTTAATGCCTCAACATTTCTATGTTAATGCCTCAATATTTCTGTGTTAATGCCTAACCCTAACCAAAGTCAGCTTCCACCACAAGGAGTCGCTAGAGCACAACGAGATAAGGAAATCCCAGCCAAACACTCCCGTAGCCCTGGACGACGCTGAGCCAAACCCTCCCGTAACCGTGGACGACGCTGAGCCAAACCCTCCCCTAACCTGGACGACGCTGAGCCAAACCCTCCCCTAACCGTGGACGATGCTGAGCCAAACCCTCCCCTAACCGTGGACGATGCTGAGCCAAACCCTCTCCTAACCTGGACGATGCTGAGCCAAACCCTCCCGTAACCGTGGACGACGCTGAGCCAACCCCTCCCCTAACCTGGACGACGCTGAGCCAAACCCTCCCCTAACCGTGGACGACGCTGAGCCAAACCCTCCCCTAACCTGGACGACGCTGAGCCAAACCCTCCCCTAACCTGGACGACGCTGAGCCAAACCCTCCCCTAACCTGGACGACGCTGAGCCAAACCCTCCCGTAACCTGGACGACGCTGAGCAAAACCCTCCCGTAACCGTGGACGACGCTGAGCCAAACCCTACCGTAACCGTGGACGACGCTGAGCCAAACCCTCCCGTAACCGTGGACGACGCTGAGCCAAACCCTCCCGTAACCGTGGACGACGCTGAGCCAAACCCTCCGCTACCCGTGGACGACGCTGAGCCAAACCCTCCCATAACCGTGGACGACGCTGAGCCAAACCCTCCCCTAACCGTGGACGACGCTGAGCCAAACCCTCCCGTAACCTGGACGACGCTGAGCCAAACCCTCCCCTAACTGAGCCAAACCCTCCCCTAACCTGGACGAAGCTGAGCCAAACCCTCCCGTAACCTGGACGACGCTGAGCCAAACCCTACCCTAACCTGGACGACGCTGAGCCAAACCCTCCCCTAACCGTGGACGACGCTGAGCCAAACCCTCCCCTAACCGTGGACGACGCTGAGCCAAACCCTCCCGTAACCGTGGACGACGCTGAGCCAAACCCTCCCGTAACCGTGGACGACGCTGAGCCAAACCCTCCCGTAACCGTGGACGACGCTGAGCCAAACCCTCCCGTAACCTGGACGACGCTGAGCCAAACCCTCCCCTAACCTGGCCAAACCCTCCCGAACCTGCTGAGCCAAACCCTCCCGTAACCTGTGGACGACGCTGAGCCAAACCCCCCTAACCCTAACCTGGACGACGCTGAGCCAAACCCCTCCCGTAACCGTGGACGATGCTGAGCCAAACCCTCCCCTAACCGTGGACGACGCTGAGCCAAACCCTCCCCTAACCGTGGATGAAGCTGAGCCAAACCCTCCCCTAACCTGGACGATGCTGAGCCAAACCCTCCCCTCCCGCTGAAAACCTGGAACCGTGGACGCTGAGCCAAACCCTCCCGTAACCGTGGACGACGCTGAGCCAAACCGTCCCGTAACCGTGGACAACGCTGAGCCAAACCGTCCCGTAACCGTGGACGACGCTGAGCCAAACCCTCCGTAACCGTGGACGACGCTGAGCCCAACCCTTCCCTAACCTGGATGACGCTGAGCCAAGCCTCCCCTAACCTGGATGACGGTGAGCCAAACCCTCCCCTAACCTGGACGACGCTGAGCCAAACCCTCCCGTAACCTGGACGACGCTGAACCAAACCCTCCCCTAACCTGGACGACGCTGGGCCAAACCCTCCCGTAACCGTGGACGAAGCTGAGCCAAACCCTCCCGTAACCGTGGACGACGCTGAGCCAAACCCTCCCGTAACCGTGGACGACGCTGAGCCAAACCCTCCCGTAACCTGGACGACGCTGAGCCAAACCCTCCCCTAACCTGGACGACGCTGGGCCAAACCCTCCCGTAACCGTGGACGAAGCTGAGCCAAACCCTCCCCTAACCTGGACGACGCTGAGCCAAACCCTCCCCTAACCGTGGACGAAGCTGAGCCAAACCCTCCCCTAACCTGGACGATGCTGAGCCAAACCCTCCCCTAACCTGGACGACGCTGAGCCAAACCCTCCCCTAACCGTGGACGAAGCTGAGCCAAACCCTCCCCTAACCTGGACGATGCTGAGCCAAACCCTCCCGTAACCTGGACGACGCTGAGCCAAACCCTCCCGTAACCGTGGACGACGCTGAGCCAAACCCTCCCGTAACCGTGGACGACGCTGAGCCAAACCCTCCCGTAACCGTGGACGACGCTGAGCCAAACCCTCCCGTAACCGTGGACGACGCTGAGCCCAACCCTTCCCCCTAACCTGGATGACGCTGAGCCAAACCCTCCCCTAACCTGGACGACGCTGAGCCAAACCCTCCCCTAACCTGGACGACGCTGAGCCAAACCCTCCCGTAACCTGGACGACGCTGAGCCAAACCCTCCCCTAACCTGGACGACGCTGGGCCAAACCCTCCCGTAACCGTGGACGACGCTGAGCCAAACCCTCCCCTAACCTGGACGATGCTGGGCCAAACCCTCCCCTAACCTGGACGACGCTGAGCCAAACCCTCCCCTAACCTGGACGACGCTGAGCCAAACCCTCCCGTAACCGTGGATGACGCTGATCCAAACCCTCCCCTAACCTGGACGACGCTGAGCCAAACCCTCCCGTAACCGTGGACGACGCTGAGCCAAACCGTCCCGTAACCGTGGACGACGCTGAGCCAAACCGTCCCGTAACCGTGGACGACGCTGAGCCAAACCCTACCGTAACCGTGGACGACGCTGAGCCCAACCCTTCCCTAACCTGGATGACGCTGAGCCAAGCCCTCCCCTAACCTGGACGACGGTGAGCCAAACCCTCCCCTAACCTGGACGACGCTGAGCCAAACCCTCCCGTAACCTGGACGACGCTGAGCAAAACCCTCCCGTAACCTGGACGACGCTGAGCCAAACCCTCCCCTAACCTGGACGACGCTGAGCCAAACCCTCCCCTAACCTGGATGACGCTGAGCCAAACCCTCCCCTCACCTGGACGACGCTGAGCCAATTGTGCGCCGCCTCATGGGTATCCCGGTCACAGTCCGATGTGACGCAGCCTGGGATCAAACCCGAGGCTGTAGTGGTACCTCAACACTGCAATGCAGAGCGTTAGACCACTGCACCTCTCAGGAGACAATGACTGTATCATTTTAACGTGAGACTGTGAGAGATTGTTGCAGCACACACCTACACACACATTGCCCTGTTGTCTACCCAGGGATCTGAGAGGAGGCACGGGGACCAAGTGAGCCCTCATGAACATCAAGTGTTGACAGCATAATAGCCGCCGTTCAACTAACGAGACACAATAGATGTAACATATAGGTCTGGGATAAGACTCAGTGTCTGTGTGTGATGACAGGAGAAGTGAAGACGTCTGAGAAAAAGATATATAAAAGAGATACAAGAGGTATGAACACGAAGACCAGAAGAGGAAGTTGTTTGGAGATGATGTTATTGTTGAGATGAAAACAGATCCTTCAAAGACAACGCACGACACAATGACAGCTCCAGATAGACTGAAGGAAATGCGGGAGTAAGGAGATGTATCATGTTATATCATTGTTATGCATATACTCACTGCTCTAAGGCAGTATCTTATCGGGTCAGAAGTTGGAATATGCTCTAGTCTTGGTTCGATTACTCTGTCACCGGGACACCCACAGACGAGCACTGAAGCGTGTATTGTGCTATTGCAGCAATACCTCTGGGCTGTGGTAATTTGTTGGTCATTTGGAACCGATATGTTCTGCATAAAGCTATCCCAAACATTTCCCCCTGAGCGAAAAGTTGTCGTCCGAGCGAGTGGATTTGCGACTTACGACGAAGCTTATGGTGAATCACGGGTGTAAATGAAAAACTGTCAAGAGGCTGAGAGCCTCTGTGGCTTTATTGCTGGCATTAGTCATTCACGTACTCTACTGCTCTTCCCTGTGCAGTTTAACGTGTGGAAGTGGAGAAGCAAAGTCCTCCGTAGGTCTAACAGAGAGTGGAACACATCACTCCAGTGGGTGTGAAGAGTCACTGAATACCCTGTTATTTATAAAAACAGTTGTGTAATGTAATGGTGAATCTCAACCCCTTTAAATCACTGTCGTGTGTAAGAGAACAACATCTCACTACACTTTACATATTTTAAAGGCTCACCAGGTGTACAGAAGGTGTGGAGCGCAGTTTTCGTCTTATCGCAAAGCTTTCAACAAGCACAGACATAGAAAAAACGTGTTTCTGAAAGTCAAAGATCATCTGCTGATCCCTTAAAGTGGCCCATATCTTGTCTGAGCGACGCCTGAATCCCAATGACCTGACGCTAAGCTGACCATCTGACCACCTGACCTTGCGCTAAGCTGACCACCTGACCACCTGACCTTACGCTAAGCTGACCTTTCGCCAGCAGGGCTTCAGACGGTCTCCCGGGTTCCGGTGTGTGTTTACAGACACAACGGAACCCCGTGTAAAACATACATCCTGTCTAGTGACTAGTGGAACTGAATTCCTTTTGTCCTCAGTTATCAGTGGGAATGTTGAATTCACATTTTTAATTGGATCATGATGTGGTTCGTAGACGCCTTGCTTAACATAAACACGAGTTGGAGGGTAGTGTTATAGAGCTGTGTTATTATGATTTGGTTGAAGATGACAGGCAGTCAGACTGACTCACATTAGCCATACAGAATCCAAGTGATATCTGACAAACTGACACTCAGGGGTTTTAGGGGGATATCATTGAAGTGTGTATATAAGAGACCTGCCAAATTAGAGCAGGGCCTTGGAGAGGTGTGTGAGCATACCTGTGTGTGCCTGTGTCTGTGCATGAGCGTGCCTGTGTGTGAGTGAGTGAGCGTGCCTGAGTGTGTGTGTGAGTGAGAGTGCCTGTGTGTGTGAGCGTGCCTTTGTGTGTGTGAGCGTGCCTATATGTGTGTGTGTGTGTGTGTGTGTGTGTGTGTGTGTGTGTGTGTGTGTGTGTGTGTGTGTGTGTGTGTGTGTGTGTGTGTGTGTGTGTGTGTGTGTGTGTGTGTGTGTGTGTGTGTGTGTGTGTGTGTGTGTGTGTGTGTGTGTGTGAGTGTGTGTGTGTGTGTGTGTGTGTGTATGTGAGTGCCTGTGAGCGTGCCTATGTGTGAGTGAGTGAGTGAGTGAGTGAGTGAGTGAGTGAGTGAGTGAGTGAGTGAGTGAGTGAGTGAGTGTGTGTGTGTGTGTGTGTGTGTGTGTGTGTGTGTGTGTGTGTGTGTGTGTGTGTGTGTGTGGGTGTGTGGGTGTGTGGGTGTGTGTGTGTGAGAGCGTGCCTGCATCTGCCTTTCTTTCTGTGTGTCCGTATGTTTCCGTGCGTCCACTCCTGTGTATGAGAATGTGTGTGTTCTCTGACCCATCAGTCCTGTTGATAGAAGATGATGTGTCCAGTCCTGTTGATAGAAGACGATGTGTCCAGTCCTGTTGATAGAAGACGATGTGTCCAGTCCTGTCGATAGAAGACGATGTGTCCAGTCCTGTTGATAGAAGACGATGTGTCCAGTCCTGTTGATAGAAGACGATGTGTCCAGTCCTGTTGATAGAAGACGATGTGTCCAGTCCTGTTGATAGAAGACGATGTGTCCAGTCCTGTTGATAGAAGACGATGTGTCCAGTCCCGCTGTGTCTTTGACACGCCACCTTCACTAACTCTGCTGAAATTAAAGAAAACCCCAATAAGACTCTAATAACACACAAGAAACCTGAAACAGATGTGATTCGTCAGCTCCTTTGTCAGTTGGGATCGAGTTGATGTCTCGTATTGACAGTAGAACGCTGGAGAGGAACAGAACTGGAGGGACACATGTTAGGATTGTCCTGAGTGCCTGCAGTATTTCTCTGACTCTACCAACAGAGTGAACGTCTCTGAAGAGAACCCTTGCTGTTGTTTCCTTTGAGTTTGCTGTTTTGTAATAAAGGTTAGTTTAGATACAGGTTCATTCGCATTCAGTCTTTGACCAGTATAACTCCCTATTGCCTCCTTGCAATAATGATATTTCATAATTGTATTGCAGATTGTGCTGACTGTAACACTGTTGCCATTCAATTTAATTACACACAATATTTTTCTGATATTCAACCTTAAACAACTCCTTCTTCTTCGCAACAAGTTCCATTCCCAGGCCCTGATCGTTGAGTGCTTCAGTCTTCTGTTCCAGCCAGTCATTAAACCACCCGATTCATCCCTGACCCTGGGACCCAGGTAGAACCACCTGATTCATCCCTGACCCTGGGACCCAGGTAGAACCATCTGATTCATCCCTGACCCTGGGACCCAGGTAGAACCACCTGATTCATCCTTGACCCTGGGACACAGGTAGAACCACCTGATTCATCCCTGAACCTGGGAGACTGGGTAGAACCATCTGATTCATCCCTGACCCTGGGAGACTGGGTAGAACCATCTGATTCATCCCTGACCCTGGGAGACAGGTATAACCACCTGATTCATCCCTGAACCTGGGAGACTGGGTAGAACCATCTGATTCATCCCTGACCCTGGGAGACAGGTAGAACCACCTGATTCATCCCTGAACCCTGGGACCATCTGAGACCCTGGGAGACTGGGTAGAACCATCTGATTCATCCCTGACCCTGGGACAGGTAGAACCACCTGATTCATCCCTGACCCTGGGACACAGGTAGAACCACCTGATTCATCCCTGAACCTGGGAGACTGGGTAGAACCATCTGATTCATCCCTGACCCTGGGACACAGGTAGAACCACCTGATTCATCCCTGAACCTGGGAGACTGGGTAGAACCATCTGATTCATCCCTGACCCTGGGAGACTGGGTAGAACCATCTGATTCATCCCTGACCCTGGGACCCAGGTAGAACCACCTGATTCATCCCTGACCCTGGGACCCAGGTAGAACCATCTGATTCATCCCTGACCCTGGGACCCAGGTAGAACCACCTGATTCATCCTTGACCCTGGGACACAGGTAGAACCACCTGATTCATCCTTGACCCTGGGACACAGGTAGAACCACCTGATTCATCCTTGACCCTGGGACACAGGTAGAACCACCTGATTCATCCTTGACCCTGGGACACAGGTAGAACTATCTGATTCATCCTTGACCCTGGGACACAGGGAGAACCACCTGATTCATCCTTGACCCTGGGACACAGGTAGAACTATCTGATTCATCCCTGACCCTGGGACACAGGTAGAACTATCTGATTCATCCTTGACCCTGGGACACAGGTAGAACCACCTGATTCATCCTTGACCCTGGGACACAGGGAGAACCACTTGATTCATCCTTGACCCTGGAAGACAGGGAGAACCACTTGATTCATCCTTTACCCTGGGACACAGGTAGAACCATCTGATTCATCTCTGACCCTGGGAGACAGGGAGAACCACTTGATTCATCCTTTACCCTGGGACACAGGTAGAACCACCTGATTCATCCCTGACCCTGGGAGACCGGGTAGAACCACCTGATTCATCCCTGACCCTGGGACACAGGGAGCTAGATTGGTTCTATCAGGATCTGATTGGTTGAATGAGCATCATAAGTGGTTCAATCAGGATGGTGATTGGCTAGATGAGGAGGTGTACGTGTCTGGCATGAACCTTAGGCTGCAGACAATGTGGAACTCCAGTACCAAGTGCTGTTTATCTGATGTGAGAGACAGGAGGTATTGATAATGTCTGGTCTAGCTGTGTAAGTGTGTGGTGTGTGGTGTGTGGTGTGTGGTGTGTGGTGTGTGTGTGTGTGTGTGTGTGTGTGTGTGTGTGTGTGTGTGTGTGTGTGTGTGTGTGTGTGTGTGTGTGTGTGTGTGTGTGTGTGTGTGTGTGGTGTGTGTGTGTGTGTGTGGTGTGTGTGTGTGTGGTGTGTGGTGTGTGTGTGTGTGGTGTGTGGTGTGTGTGTTTGTTTGTTTGTTTGTTTGCGCATGCAACCGAGTGAGCAAGAGTCAAATGTCCTAGCAGGGATAAAGACACAGATTTTCTATGAACTCTGTGTGGCCCAGAAGAGTCAAGAGTTAAAATTGAATTTAAGGCCATCGGGGCTACTTTCTCAGTTTCCAGAAGATAGTCATTAAGATACTGCATAAAGCACATCATATATCCTGACCTTCTCAATCGCATCACTTCAACTAAAACAACACTTTTAATACACTGTCCTTACCCTGCCCATGTGAATATGACAAATAATATGCAACATTACATAGCAGTTGACTGTGGATTGGTGTCACACTGAAAGATGCTATTAGGATGTGATGTCACACTGAAAGATGCTATTAGGATGGTGTCACACTGAAAGATGCTATTAGGATGTGATGTCACACTGAAAGATGCTATTGGGATGATGTCACACTGAACGATGCTATTAGGATGGTGTCACACTGAAATATGCTATTGGGATGTGATGTCACACTGAAAGATGCTATTAGGATGTGATGTCACACTGAAAGATGCTATTAGGATGGTGTCACACTGAAAGATGCTATTAGGATGATGTCACACTGAAAGATGCTATTAGGATGTGGTGTCACACTGAAAGATGCTATTGGGATGTGATGTCACACTGAAAGATGCTATTGGGATGTGGTGTCACACTGAAAGATGCTATTAGGATGGTGTCACACTGAAAGATGCTATTAGGATGATGTCACACTGAAAGATGCTATTAGGATGATGTCACACTGAAAGATGCTATTAGGATGATGTCACACTGAAAGATGCTATTAGGATGGTGTCACACTGAAAGATGCTATTAAGATGATGTCACACTGAAAGATGCTATTAGGATGATGTCACACTGAAAGATGCTATTAGGATGGTGTCACACTGAAAGATGCTATTGGGATGTGATGTCACACTGAAAGATGCTATTAGGATGGTGTCACACTGAAATATGCTATTAGGATGTGATGTCACACTGAAAGATGCTATTGGGATGTGATGTCACACTGAAAGATGCTATTAGGATGTGGTGTCACACTGAAAGATGCTATTGGGATGTGATGTCACACTGAAAGATGCTATTAGGATGTGATGTCACACTGAAAGATGCTATTGGGATGTGATGTCACACTGAAAGATGCTATTGGGATGTGATGTCACACTGAAAGATGCTATTAGGATGTGATGTCACACTGAAAGATGCTATTGGGATGTGATGTCTCACTGAAAGATGCTATTAGGATGGTGTTACACTGAAAGATGCTATTGGGATGTGATGTCACACTGAAAGATGCTATTAGGATGTGATGTCACACTGAAAGATGCTATTGGGATGTGATGTCACACTGAAAGATGCTATTAGGATGGTGTTACACTGAAAGATGCTATTGGGATGTGATGTCACACTGAAAGATGCTATTAGGATGGTGTTACACTGAAATATGCTATTGGGATGTGGTGTCACACTGAAAGATGCTATTGGGATGGTGTTACACTGAAAGATGCTATTGGGATGTGAAGTCACACTGAAAGATGCTATTAGGATGATGTCACACTGAAAGATGCTATTAGGATGGTGTCACACTGAAAGATGCTATTGGGATGTGATGTCACACTGAAAGATGCTATTGGGATGTGATGTCACACTGAAAGATGCTATTAGGATGTGATGTCACACTGAAAGATGCTATTGGGATGTGATGTCACACTGAAAGATGCTATTGGGATGTGATGTCACACTGAAAGATGCTATTGGGATGTGATGTCACACTGAAAGATGCTATTGGGATGGTGTTACACTGAAAGATGCTATTGGGATGTGGTGTCACACTGAAAGATGCTATTAGGATGATGTCACACTGAAAGATGCTATTAGGATGGTGTCACACTGAAAGATGCTATTGGGATGTGGTGTCACACTGAAAGATGCTATTAGGATGTGGTGTCACACTGAAAGATGCTATTAGGATGGTGTCACACTGAAAGATGCTATTGGGATGTGATGTCACACTGAAAGATGCTATTGGGATGTGATGTCACACTGAAAGATGCTATTAGGATGTGATGTCACACTGAAAGATGCTATTAGGATGGTGTTACACTGAAAGATTCTATTGGGATGTGATGTCACACTGAAAGATGCTATTAGGATGTGATGTCACACTGAAAGATGCTATTAGGATGGTGTTACACTGAAAGATGCTATTGGGATGTGATGTCACACTGAAAGATGCTATTAGGATGTGATGTCACACTGAAAGATGCTATTAGGATGTGATGTCACGCTGAAAGATTCTATTAGGATGTGATGTCACGCTGAAAGATGCTATTAGGATGTGATGTCACGCTGAAAGATGCTGTTCGGATATGATGTCACGCTGAAAGATGCTATTGGGATGTGGTGTCACACTGAAAGATGCTATTAGGATGTGATGTCACACTGAAAGATGCTATTAGGATGTGGTGTCACACTGAAAGATGCTATTAGGATGTGATGTCACACTGAAAGATGCTATTGGGATGTGATGTCACACTGAAAGATGCTATTAGGATGTGATGTCACACTGAAAGATGCTATTAGGATGTGATGTCACACTGAAAGATGCTATTAGGATGGTGTTACACTGAAAGATGCTATTGGGATGTGATGTCACACTGAAAGATGCTATTAGGATGGTGTTACACTGAAAGATGCTATTGGGATGTGATGTCACACTGAAATATGCTATTGGGATGTGATGTCACACTGAAAGATGCTATTAGGATGTGATGTCACACTGAAAGATGCTATTAGGATGTGATGTCACGCTGAAAGATACTATTAGGATGTGATGTCACGCTGAAAGATGCTGTTCGGATATGATGTCACGCTGAAAGATGCTTTTGGGATGTGGTGTCACACTGAAAGATGCTATTAGGATGTGGTGTCACACTGAAAGATGCTATTAGGATGTGATGTCATTGTAAGATAATAGTCAATGAGCTGATAGCGTGTCTTCATTCAGTGAGACTATGAGGCAGAGAAGAAGACTGAAACTGACAGAATAATGGACCTTAGAGGTAACAGAGATACGTGTTCAATTAAAACCACAGATAGAATTGTGAACAATGCAAAGTTATTCTCCCTCCAAACAAAAAATAGGCCGACATCACGGTATGAATTTCAATATTTAGGAAGTTGCCCGTAAACACAGCTCTTAGGATAATCTATTATCATGGGAAAACCCCAAACTGAACCTAGTGTCTAGTTAACTTAATCTTTATCGTTGTAGAATTTGTTAAAGTACCTGGAAATACCTGAGTGGAGCTTTTTCTTCGTTCTCCTGGAGATGACCTGTTTCACAGTAAAAACCTGTATAGATTTTGTCTGGAGGAAACACTGTTCTTGATCAACTTACCCGACCAGGCCCGTCGGTGCTATATTGTATATATCCTCCCTTTCTCTCCACCAATGTGAAACAATGTGCTTTATTCCATTACAGAATAAATCCAATCTCATGCTTCACAGTCTGGAGAGGAGGAGTAGTGGAGAGAGGAATGAATGAAGGAGATGGAGTGGGGCGGAGTGTTGGGGCGGGGGGGTTGACCTAATTCCCCAAATCCCTAGTGTGTCTCCAGTGGGCCGTAGGGGCACATATCAGGGATTCCAAGAAATGTACCAATTAATGAGCAAATCAATTAACCAACCAATTACCCATTCAATTATAGAGTTAATTAAGGATCCAAACCTTTATTTCAATTTTCTCCTAAAATGACGTACCCAAATCTAACTGTCTGTAGCTCAGGACCAGAAGCAATGACATTATTATTCTTGACACCATTTAAAAGGAAACACCTGATTTATACTCTCTGCCCACATCAGATGTGTCTATGACCTGGGATTTGGATTTTGTTACTTACAACCTCATGCTAATCACATTAGCCTACATTAGCTCAACCGTCCCGTGGGTGGGACTCCGATCTCATCGAGGTTAATGGGAATTTGTGTATCTATTAGGAATGGATGGGTGATGAGAAGTGAGTGCCAGTAAATCAGATAAAAGACAATCACATAAGAAAAATGCTGACTATGTATTTCAGGGGGGTACAGATGAGACTATGTGACTAAGTACTTCAGGGAAGTACAGATGAGACTATGTACTTCAGGGAGGTACAGTAGAGACTATGTGACTAGGTGCTTCAGGGGGGTACAGATGAGACTATGTGACTATGTGCTTCAAGGGGGTACAGATGAGACTATGTGACTAGGTACTTCAGGGAGGTACAGATGAGACTATGTGACTAGGTGCTTCAGGGAGGTACAGATGAGACTATGTCACTAGGTACTTCAGGGAGGTACAGTAGAGACTATGTGACTAGGTGCTTCAGGCAGGTACAGTAGAGACTATGTGACTAGGTGCTTCAGGGAGGTACAGTAGAGACTATGTGACTAGGTGCTTCAGGGAGGTACAGTAGAGACTATGTGACTAGGTGCTTCAGGGAGGTACAGTAGAGACTATGTGACTAGGTGCTTCAGGGAGGTACAGTAGAGACTATGTGACTAGGTGCTTCAGGGAGGTACAGTAGAGACTATGTGATTATGTAATTCAGGGGAGTACAGATGAGACTATGTGCTTCAGAGAGGTTGTCACGACTTCCACCGAAGTCGGTCCCTCTTGTTGTTCGGGCGGCGGGTGGCGGTCAACGTCGCCGCTCCACCTTTCATTTTCCATTTGTTTTGTCTTGTTTTCTCACCCCCCGGGTTCACGTTCCCTCATCAGACTAAATGTATATTACCCTCTGTTTCCCCCATGTCTGTGTGTGGAATTGTTCTTTGTGTAGGGTGTTAGGCTACAGGCTGGCTTGCACTAGGTTTGTTTCAAACCCTGTTACAGAGGTACAGATGAGACAATGTGACTATGTACTTCAGGGAGGTACAGTAGAGACTATGTGACTATGTGCTTCAGGGAGGTACAGATGAGACAGGTTGTTCAGGGAGGTACAGATGAGACAGGTTGTTCAGGGAGGTTCAGATGAGACAGGTTGTTCAGGGAGGTATAGGTGAGACAGGTTGTTCAGGGAGGTACAGATGAGACAGGTTGTTCAGGGAGGTACAGATGAGACAGGTTGTTCAGGGAGGTACAGATGAGACAGGTTGTTCAGGGAGGTTCAGATGAGACAGGTTGTTCAGGGAGGTACAGATGAGACAGGTTGTTCAGGGAGGTACAGATGAGACAGGTTGTTCAGGGAGGTTCAGATGAGACAGGTTGTTCAGGGAGGTACAGGTGAGACAGGTTGTTCAGGGAGGTACAGATGAGACAGGTTGTTCAGGGAGGTTCAGATGAGACAGGTTGTTCAGGGAGGTTCAGATGAGACAGGTTGTTCAGGGAGGTTCAGATGAGACAGGTTGTTCAGGGAGGTTCAGATGAGACAGGTTGTTCAGGGAGGTACAGGTGAGACAGGTTGTTCAGGGAGGTACAGATGAGACAGGTTGTTCAGGGAGGTACAGGTGAGACAGGTTGTTCAGGGAGGTACAGATGAGACAGGTTGTTCACGGAGGTACAGGTGAGACAGGTTGTTCAGGGAGGTACAGGTGAGACAGGTTGTTCAGGGAGGTTCAGATGAGACAGGTTGTTCAGGGAGGTTCAGATGAGACAGGTTGTTCAGGGAGGTTCAGATGAGACAGGTTGTTCAGGGAGGTACAGATGAGACAGGTTGTTCAGGGAGGTACAGATGAGACAGATTGTTCAGGGAGGTTCAGATGAGACAGGTTGTTCAGGGAGGTTCAGATGAGACAGGTTGTTCAGGGAGGTTCAGATGAGACAGGTTGTTCAGGGAGGTACAGATGAGACAGGTTGTTCAGGGAGATTCAGATGAGACAGGTTGTTCAGGGAGGTACAGGTGAGACAGGTTGTTCAGGGAGGTTCAGATGAGACAGGTTGTTCAGGGAGGTACAGATGAGACAGGTTGTTCAGGGAGATTCAGATGAGACAGGTTGTTCAGGGAGGTTCAGATGAGACAGGTTGTTCAGGGAGGTACAGGTGAGACAGGTTGTTCAGGGAGGTTCAGATGAGACAGGTTGTTCAGGGAGGTATAGGTGAGACAGGTTGTTCAGGGAGGTACAGATGAGACGGGTTGTTCAGGGAGGTACAGGTGAGACAGGTTGTTCAGGGAGGTACAGGTGAGACAGGTTGTTCAGGGAGGTTCAGATGAGACAGGTTGTTCAGGGAGGTACAGATGAGACAGGTTGTTCAGGGAGGTTCAGATGAGACAGGTTGTTCAGGGAGGTACAGGTTAGACAGGTTGTTCAGGGAGGTACAGGTGAGACAGGTTGTTCAGGGAGGTACAGGTGAGACAGGTTGTTCAGGGAGGTATAGGTGAGACAGGTTGTTCAGGGAGGTACAGGTGAGACAGGTTGTTCAGGGAGGTACAGGTGAGACAGGTTGTTCAGGGAGGTATAGGTTGTTCAGGGAGGTGTAGATGAGACAGGTTGTTCAGGGAGGTGTAGATGAGACAGGTTGTTCAGGGAGGTATAGGTTGTTCAGGGAGGTACTGGTGAGACAGGTTGTTCAGGGAGGTTCAGATGAGACAGGTTGTTCAGGGAGGTACAGGTTGTTCAGGGAGGTACAGGTTGTTCAGGGAGGTGTAGATGAGACAGGTTGTTCAGGGAGGTTCAGATGAGACAGGTTGTTCAGGGAGGTATAGGTTGTTCAGGGAGGTACTGGTGAGACAGGTTGTTCAGGGAGGTTCAGATGAGACAGGTTGTTCAGGGAGGTACAGGTTGTTCAGGGAGGTACAGGTTGTTCAGGGAGGTGTAGATGAGACAGGTTGTTCAGGGAGGTTCAGATGAGACAGGTTGTTCAGGGAGGTACAGATGAGACAGGTTGTTCAGGGAGGTACAGGTTGTTCAGGGAGGTACAGGTTGTTCAGGGAGGTACTGGTGAGACAGGTTGTTCAGGGAGGTTCAGATGAGACAGGTTGTTCAGGGAGGTACAGGTTGTTCAGGGAGGTACAGGTTGTTCAGGGAGGTGTAGATGAGACAGGTTGTTCAGGGAGGTACTGGTGAGACAGGTTGTTCAGGGAGGTTCAGATGAGACAGGTTGTTCAGGGAGGTACAGGTTGTTCAGGGAGGTACAGGTTGTTCAGGGAGGTGTAGATGAGACAGGTTGTTCAGGGAGGTTCAGATGAGACAGGTTGTTCAGGGAGGTACTGGTGAGACAGGTTGTTCAGGGAGGTTCAGATGAGACAGGTTGTTCAGGGAGGTTCAGATGAGACAGGTTGTTCAGGGAGGTACAGGTTGTTCAGGGAGGTACAGGTGAGACAGGTTGTTCAGGGAGGTACAGGTTGTTCAGGGAGGTGTAGATGAGACAGGTTGTTCAGGGAGGTGTAGATGAGACAGGTTGTTCAGGGAGGTACAGGTGAGACAGGTTGTTCAGGGAGGTACAGGTTGTTCAGGGAGGTGTAGATGAGACAGGTTGTTCATGTTATGGTTCAAGGTTACAATAATAGATACTAAAACATAACAAAAATAAGGTGTCAAGCTGTTTCATACCAATATAACAAATACACAGCTCTCCTATGGGTCAAACAATGGATTTGTTGAAATAACCAGCCACACAATTGCCTCCTATTATAACCTCCAAAGCTGCTGTTGACTCTACTCCAAACCTGATGAATATATACATGCATAATGAATCAGTGTTGAATCAATTTTTCATTCCTAAGGTTCTAAAGCAAATAACTTATATTCATTGATGTAGTGCCTGTGGACTCTCATTCATAAAATACCATAATATTCGACCCTCAACTGGACAATAACAACATTAAACACAGTGGCCCCAAGCTGGCTTCATTAAGAACACACACACACACACACACACACACACACACACACACACACACACACACACACACACACACACACACACACACACACACACACACACACACACACACACACACACACACACACACACACACACACACACACACTCCTGACTCGAAACCCTTCGTCACATTTAGTTGGTTGTTTTACAGCTAACCGTGTCGAGGTGTAGTTTGCAATGGGTCATCAGAGACTTGAGACCCAAGTCATTGTTTTTATGGTAAGTACTAGTGGACCCTGTAGGCATGTCTCTGATTACAATGTGTTGTTGTCTCTGCTGTCTCCTATTTTCACACACTTCTCCTTTTGAAATGGATTTCTGGTACGTTGCTCCTTCACTTTTATAGTACTGCTGTGAGTGGATATTCTCAATTTGGGCAACACTTACCCATGAAGGCAACCCATAATCTTTAGTCCTTGTATAAACCCAATAGGCTACCTCAGTATATCAGAGCAGCCCAACTCAGGCCAGCTTAGCTCAGCCCATCAGAGCAGCCCAGCTCAGGTCAGTTTAGCTCAGCCCATCAGAGCAACCAAGCCCAGCGTAGCTCAGCCCATCAGCCTAGCAGCCCAGCTCAGCTCAACACATCAGCCCAGCACAGCCCAGCTCAGGCCAGCTTAGCTCAGCCCATCAGAGCAGCCCAGCTCAGGTCAGTTTCAGCCCAACCTAGCTCAGCCCATCAGCCCATCAGAGCAGCCCAGCTCAGATCAGCCCATCAGCCCATCAGCCCAGCCTAGCTCAGCCCATCAGATCAGCCCATCAGCCCAGCCTAGCTCAGCCCATCAGAGCAGTCCAGCTCAGCTCAACACATCAGAACAGCCCAGCTCAGCCCAGCCCATCAGCCCAGCACAGCTCAGCCCATCAGAACATCTTAGCCCAGCCTAATTCAGCCCAACCTAGCTCAGCCCATCAGCCCATCAGAGCAGCCCAGCTCAGCTCAGCCCATCAGCCCATCAGCCCAGCAGCCCAGCTCAGATCAGCCCATCAGCCCATCAGCCCAGCCTAGCTCAGCCCATCAGATCAGCCCATCAGCCCAGCCTAGCTCAGCCCATCAGATCAGCCCATCAGCCCAGCCTAGCTCAGCCCATCAGATCAGC
>NC_068424.1:11465499-11487999 GCF_023373465.1 Oncorhynchus keta
GCAGAGGTACAAGCACACACAAAGAGAGAGACACAGAGAGAGAGACAACACACGCACACACACACACACAGAAATGCACACACAGAGAGACACACACAGAGAAAGAGGGAGAGAGAGACACACACACACACACACTCTTCACAACAGCAAACACATTTGGGGCCAGTTGAAGGGATGGAGGGAGGAAGGGATGGAGTGAAGAGCGGTAAGGGACTTGTGCCTAGCCTAGATTTTTGGTGTGGGTTGCCTGGCAACTCCAGATTATTAGACTGACTCTGGCACCTATGGAATACAGTATGTCTGCTGTTTAAGGAGAGGGACACACACACCAGAGGTGATTCCTCCCCCCTCCATCCATCCATTAGCAGAGATTATTTATCTCAACACCCACCATTGTCTGGAATCTAAATTTAAGCTTATTTATCTCAAGACCCACCATTGTCTGGAATCTAAATTTAAGCTTATTTATCTCAAGACCCACCATTGTCTGGAATCTAAATTTAAGCTTATTTATCTCAAGATCCCACCATTGTCTGGAATCTAAATTTAAGCTTATTTATCTCAAGACCCACCATTGTCTGGAATCTAAATTTAAGCTTATTTATCTCAAGACCCACCATTGTCTGGAATCTAAATTTAAGCTTATTTATCTCAAGATCCCACCATTGTCTGGAATCTAAATTTAAGCTTATTTATCTCAAGACCCACCATTGTCTGGAATCTAAATTTAAGCTTATTTATCTCAAGACCCACCATTGTCTGGAATCTAAATTTAAGCTTATTTATCTCAAGATCCCACCATTGTCTGGAATCTAAATTTAAGCTTATTTATCTCAAGACCCATCATTGTCTGGAATCTAAATTTAAGCTTATTTATCTCAAGACCCACCATTGTCTGGAATCTAAATTTAAGCTTATTTATCTCAAGACCCATCATTGTCTGGAATCTAAATTTAAGCTTATTTATCTCAAGACCCACCATTGTCTGGAATCGATATTTAAGCTTATTTATCTCAAGACCCACCATTGTCTGGAATCTAAATTTAAGCTTATTTATCTCAAGACCCACCATTGTCTGGAATCTAAATTTAAGCTTATTTATCTCAAGACCCACCATTGTCTGGAATCTAACTTGATGACGATGTAAATAACACTTCCAGGGGTTTTAGGCTCTCCAAGTGGAGAGGCTTTAGTTGGAGTAAGAGCTAGATCCAGATTGAGATGGAATCAAACAGTAGGTTCTGAATCCAGACAGTTACTACCTACATGTGCTTTAGCCTAGCGGTTTAGAGAGTTGCTTATACTGTCGATGTGCCCTTGAGCAAGGCAATTAAACCTAATTGCTCCAGTAAGTCGCTCTGGATGAGAGTGTTTGCTACATGACTAAAATCTAAAATATTAGACCTTGTGACAGCTGCGATATTAATTCAAATCATTCTCAGTTCCACGTTATGTAAACATGCCAAAATGTACACTGAGTTTAAAAAACATGAAGAACACCTGCTCTTTCCATGACATAAACTGGCCAGGGGAATCCAGGTGGAAGCTATGATCCCTTATTTATGTCACTTGTTGAATCCACTTCGATCAGTGTAGATGAAAGGGAGGAGACAAGTTAAAGAAGGATAAAAAAACTTGAGACAATTGAGACATGGATTGTGTATGTGAGCCATTCAGAGGGCGAAAGCCGTTGTTGTTTTTTCCACGCTCAACAGTTTCCCGTGTGTATCAAGAATGGTCCACCACCCCAAAGGACATCCAGTCAGCGTGACACAACTGAAGATGAATTCACTGATGTTGAGTTAGTCACTTCTTAGAAACTGTTGGACAGCTGCAGTGAGTAATATGTACAAGTCACCACGGGATGTACAGGATGAAACACAGACTCCCCCTGTGTCCTGTCTAGTCTTTGTCCTTCCCTGGCATCAAACAAATGCATCATACACATTGTACTACCTAATCCATGCCAAGTCTCAGCCTTGTAAATATGCTAACGTTCTCTGACAAATTTGACATTTCGCATTGGAACTTTTCCGTATTTAAAGAAAGAAGGGATGCTCCCATTGCATCGCTTGGCAGATAGAGGAGGAAAAGGTTACCCACACACTTCCCATATCAAGAGAGAGAGAGAGAGAGCGAGAGAGAGAGAGATGAGAGTTAGAGGTGAGAGAGAGAAAGAGAGCGAAAGCTAGTGAGTTGGAGGATTGCCACTTCAAATGTAAATCACAGCTTTACTTTATCCTCTGTTGTGGGCGGTTTGCATTTTTATGAAAGTTTCCTGATTTGAATGTAGATGTGTGGGTACAGAGAGCCTATCCTACTGTATCTGTGTTCAGCTAGGTCAGTACAGGAAGAGGCAGAGGTCTATTTAACAGTCTGTTGTTGACTTAATAACTAAATGCATCTGTCAACGCAGCCGGCGTCGCCCCTCTGTCAAGTGTCATCACAGGATGACTGTCATAGATAGGCCATGTCTGGGAACAGCTTGACCAACATGGTCATTTGGCTGTAGGGATAAAAATGACAAATAAATTCAATTGCAGATAATAATAATAATATATGCCATTTAGCTGACGCTTTTATCCAAAGCGACTTACAGTCATGTGTGCATACATTCTACGTATGGGTGGTCCCGGGAATCGAACCCACTACCCTGGCGTTACAAGCGCCATGCTCTACCAACTGAGCCACAGAAGGACCACGCTCAAGGCATGAACATCTACTGTATACACATTTTGACAGTTTATATGGGCATCGTATTTGCTACATGCTGATTGGTGTGGATGTAGAGTTAAAATTTGAAATGTCTGAGAAGTTGATTATTACTTTTGACAGAATTAAAATGAGTTGACATGTATTTATGTTTTTTTAACTGATATTTCTATTCACAATGACGTTGGCTGTATTTCGCTGCTTCTCTCTGAAAGGCCTTTTTAAACATGGTGCCGTTTTCACCCAAGCAATATCTTTCAAAAGTAGGAGCTGTTATCTTGTATCACAACAGGCCGTGATTGGGCGTCCCATAGGGCAGCGCACGATTGGTCCTGCGTCATCAGGGTTTGGCCCGGGGTAGGCCGTCATTGTAAATAAGAATTTGTTCTTAACTGACTTGCCAGGTTAAATAAACGGTAAATAAATACAAATAAATACAAATATTCACAGAACTGTTGTTTCACTCAAGGCTACCTGTTACACGACTTGGACATGGTACAATTGAGTGTAGAGACGAGATGTGAAATAATACATGTTAGCATAGTCAACAAAAAACATTGGGATCTCATGGGTCAATGTTTCTCTGTAATGTCCGTCTGCAGTACGTACACGACCTACAGGAAGCTGTGCGCCGCTCCCTGCCACCCACTATTGCAGCCGGAGACGCTAGAATCATGGTCAATTAATCCACGGTGTGAACGAACGCTCAAATTTGACCCCCTAACCCAAGCACTCCGTTCTGCCACCTCTGGTCTCCTGGTTCCTCCCACCCCTACCGGAGGGCAGCTCCCGCCCAATCCAGTCAAAGCTCTTCTCTGTCCTGTCACCCCAATGGCGGAACCATCTTCCCCTTTAGTTAGGACAGCATCCTACCCATCTTCCAAAAATCATCTGAAACCCTTACCTCTTCAAACAGTATCTTAAATAATCCCACATCAATTATTGAGGTGAAATGTACTTTCTATGACTGTGATATGTGGTTGTCTCACCTAGCTATCTTAAGATGCACTACCGGTAAGTCCCTCTGGATCTGCTAAATGATCTGAGAACATACTTATGGAACGCTATGACCGCCTATGGGTTCCCAACAAGTTTCATCAACATAATGAAATGTATGTCTGCCGACTCCGTATGCAAAGTGCATGTAAAGGGCCACCTGACAGAGGATATATTAATTAAAGATATTAAATTTAAAAAAATAAAGAACAAGAGGTGACGAAAACAACTGTATGTATCTCAAGAGAAACGAAACGGAGGTTTTGAAGCTGATCTTGTAAACATTTTTAAAAAGCAAAGTAGGGGCGCAATGTTCCTTCAGCTCCTTTTAAAATCCTGCGAACTCTATGTCTATCACAGAGCGCTTGCCTTGCACGCAGCAACCAACATAACCGCGCACTCTGCAAAGCTCCGCCAGATCATCCTTCGTGCTACAGTTATAACAAAGTTTAAAGTGTCCGCGTCGCTTGGTTTGCGTCCTGGTCCCTTGTCTCAGTGACCGAGGCGATTGTCTGTGAGCTGCAGCGGAGCTCAGCAGTGCGTTGCTGTGTCCAGTTACGTAGCGCGCTGGGCGAGGAGACACGAGGACAGAAACATATACGACCCTGGAGAGACGGCATAGAGAGAGAGACCTGGGAAATGTGCTGAGCAGTCAGAGACTGAGTTACTGGACGTTTTGGATATGAGAACGCAAACTGTGATTACTCTATCTTTACCTTCATTTCCCTGAGCCACGCCAACGCTCATCTTCTTCTTCAGACTGGTTGAAACTCGCAGCTTCGCTCCTGCTAGATGAACGGGAGTAGTTGGAGATTTAATTTGGTGAGTGGTTTATAAATCTTGGCACTTGAATTGCATTACATTGACTATATTTTCTTCTTTCCGAATTATACCTTTCACTGAACTGATTAAAGTGCAGTCTTGCAGTCTAAATACTGCAACCTCGGGAGTTTTTATTTTACTGGAGAGAGATTAAACGTTTCAACCTGCTCTGTTCTGTTGTTGTGCACGATTCAACTGTTCATATAGCTAGAATAAATACATATGACACTTTCACCATATAATAATAATGTTAGCCGATAATATTATTAACAAAATAATAAGAATATCCCGGTGTAGAAGTTTGCAGTGTTTATCTGAAATGTTTTAGTACCGCTTGGTGGTGCTGACGCTGTGATTATCCCTCACACGCGCTTCATGACATTCTCGCCTCTGCCCTATGTAGGTCGATACATTGCTATTCAGATATGAATTTGTATAATAAAATATCCACTGGTAATGAAGGCTCGTTTCTCACGGTGTTTTGGTCTGTGTAATTACATAGGTAGGCCTACCGGTCCCATCCTATGATTACACTGTCAGTCTTACCCTTTGCATCTTCTCTGTACCCATAGACCCATTACATGTGTACAAATCAGCAGCCAAGTAATTACGCTTTAATTGAAGCACAGTAACACATTAGTTTACAACATATGTGGAGTGAAATGTAGTTGGATTTTGTGTGAATTATTGTATTTGACTTTGGTAAGAAACTATTTCCTAGTAAAAGAAAATAGCCCCCAAAATCTGTTTAGAATCCAATAGAAAATCCGATTTTGGAACATATTCTATAGGATTTTAGGACTGGTCCCAAAATCGTATAGGATTTTTCATTTGGATTCATGTATTGGAATCCTATAGGGTCCTATAAAATAGAATCCTAAAGGATATAATCCCATAAGAGTCTAATGGGACAGGTTCCAAAATCTGATAGTATTTTTCAATTGGATTCTTGCATTGGAATCCAATAGGATTATTTTGGAAAAATCACTAATCCAATGGGATTCTTTTGGAAAAACCACTAATCCAATAGGATTCTTTTGGAAAAAACACTAATCCAATAGGATTCTTTTGGAAAAACCACTAATCCAATAGGATTCTTTTGGAAAAATCACTAATCCAATAGGATTCTTTTGGAAAAAACACTAATCCAATAGGATTCTTTTGGAAAAACCACTAATCCAATAGGATTCTTTTGGAAAAATCACTAATCCAATAGGATTCTTTTGGAAAAACCACTAATCCAATAGGATTTTTGACAGGTTTACAATCCTGTTGGACAATGTTTCCAAATTGAACAGGAGGTGGATGTAAGGTCTTGTTTTGTTACGGAATCCTGGATATATGTTTTGTTGTTGTTGACTACTTGACAGTTATTTTGAGGACATACAGCAGGTGTTACATTTCCCTTCTGTTGACTTCGAATTGCATCGGGATTGGCACTTTTTTCTGCGTGGGCACATTTTGCCTTGGTACTCCTCAGTAACAGTACACTACATTGCCATCCATTCTAATCCAACACCACACATTCTGTCTTGTCAGCCCATTACGTTTTACGAACCTTTAGTTAGAGACTGGAATCGCTTACTGGATGTCTGTATTGCCAAATTTAAAGCTTCATAAGAAAACAAAGACAAGGAGATATATTGAACAATTTCATTGTCCAAACTTGTGCTTCAATACCTTTTTGAAGACAAACTATTCACTCCAACACATTGTATTTTGCGAAACAGGCTTTAGTCTGTAATCTTTGAACTCAACACTGGACTTGGAAGCCAGTTCCACTGCATTGTTTCATTGTTCCCTCTAATCAGGGACTGATTTAGACCTGGGACATCAGTTCCACTGCATTGTTTCATTGTTCCCTCTCTAATCAGGGACTGATTTAGACCTGGGACACCAGTTCTACTGCATTGTTTCATTGTTCCCTCTAATCAGGGACTGATTTAGACCTGGGACATCAGTTCTACTGCATTGTTTCATTGTTCCCTCTCTAATCAGGGACTGATTTAGACCTGGGACACCAGTTCTACTGCATTGTTTCATTGTTCCCTCTAATCAGGGACTGATTTAGACCTGGGACACCAGTTCTACTGCATTGTTTCATTGTTCCCTCTCTAATCAGGGACTGATTTAGACCTGGGACACCAGTTCCACTGCATTGTTTCATTGTTCCCTCTAATCAGGGACTGATTTAGACCTGGGACATCAGTTCTACTGCATTGTTTCATTGTTCCCTCTCTAATCAGGGACTGATTTAGACCTGGGACACCAGTTCCACTGCATTGTTTCATTGTTCCCTCTAATCAGGGACTGATTTAGACCTGGGACATCAGTTCTACTGCATTGTTTCATTGTTCCCTCTCTAATCAGGGACTGATTTAGACCTGGGACACCAGTTCCACTGCATTGTTTCATTGTTCCCTCTAATCAGGGACTGATTTAGACCTGGGACATCAGTTCCACTGCATTGTTTCATTGTTCCCTCTCTAATCAGGGACTGATTTAGACCTGGGACATCAGTTCCACTGCATTGTTTCATTGTTCCCTCTCTAATCAGGGACTGATTTAGACCTGGGACATCAGTTCTACTGCATTGTTTCATTGTTCCCTCTCTAATCAGGGACTGATTTAGACATGGGACATCAGTTCTACTGCATTGTTTCATTGTTCCCTCTCTAATCAGGGACTGATTTAGACCTGGGACATCAGTTCCACTGCATTGTTTCATTGTTCCCTCTAATCAGGGACTGATTTAGACCTGGGACATCAGTTCTACTGCATTGTTTCATTGTTCCCTCTCTAATCAGGGACTGATTTAGACATGGGACATCAGTTCTACTGCATTGTTTCATTGTTCCCTCTCTAATCAGGGACTGATTTAGACATGGGACATCAGTTCCACTGCATTGTTTCATTGTTCCCTCTCTAATCAGGGACTGATTTAGACCTGGGACATCAGTTCTACTGCATTGTTTCATTGTTCCCTCTAATCAGGGACTGATTTAGACCTGGGACATCAGTTCTACTGCATTGTTTCATTGTTCCCTCTCTAATCAGGGACTGATTTAGACCTGGGACATCAGTTCTACTGCATTGTTTCATTGTTCCCTCTAATCAGGGACTGATTTAGACCTGGGACATCAGTTCTACTGCATTGTTTCATTGTTCCCTCTCTAATCAGGGACTGATTTAGACCTGGGACATCAGTTCTACTGCATTGTTTCATTGTTCCCTCTCTAATCAGGGACTGATTTAGACCTGGGACATCAGTTCTACTGCATTGTTTCATTGTTCCCTCTCTAATCAGGGACTGATTTAGACCTGGGACATCAGTTCTACTGCATTGTTTCATTGTTCCCTCTCTAATCAGGGACTGATTTAGACCTGGGACATCAGTTCTACTGCATTGTTTCATTGTTCCCTCTCTAATCAGGGACTGATTTAGACCTGGGACATCAGTTCTACTGCATTGTTTCATTGTTCCCTCTCTAATCAGGGACTGATTTAGACCTGGGACATCAGTTCTACTGCATTGTTTCATTGTTCCCTCTCTAATCAGGGACTGATTTAGACCTGGGACATCAGTTCTACTGCATTGTTTCATTGTTCCCTCTCTAATCAGGGACTGATTTAGACCTGGGACATCAGTTCTACTGCATTGTTTCATTGTTCCCTCTCTAATCAGGGACTGATTTAGACCTGGGACATCAGTTCTACTGCATTGTTTCATTGTTCCCTCTCTAATCAGGGACTGATTTAGACCTGGGACATCAGTTCTACTGCATTGTTTCATTGTTCCCTCTCTAATCAGGGACTGATTTAGACCTGGGACATCAGTTCTACTGCATTGTTTCATTGTTCCCTCTCTAATCAGGGACTGATTTAGACCTGGGACATCAGTTCTACTGCATTGTTTCATTGTTCCCTCTCTAATCAGGGACTGATTTAGACCTGGGACATCAGTTCTACTGCATTGTTTCATTGTTCCCTCTCTAATCAGGGACTGATTTAGACCTGGGACATCAGTTCTACTGCATTGTTTCATTGTTCCCTCTCTAATCAGGGACTGATTTAGACCTGGGACATCAGTTCTACTGCATTGTTTCATTGTTCCCTCTCTAATCAGGGACTGATTTAGACCTGGGACATCAGTTCTACTGCATTGTTTCATTGTTCCCTCTCTAATCAGGGACTGATTTAGACCTGGGACATCAGTTCTACTGCATTGTTTCATTGTTCCCTCTCTAATCAGGGACTGATTTAGACCTGGGACATCAGTTCTACTGCATTGTTTCATTGTTCCCTCTAATCAGGGACTGATTTAGACCTGGGACATCAGTTCTACTGCATTGTTTCATTGTTCCCTCTAATCAGGGACTGATTTAGACCTGGGACATCAGTTCTACTGCATTGTTTCATTGTTCCCTCTAATCAGGGACTGATTTAGACCTGGGACATCAGTTCTACTGCATTGTTTCATTGTTCCCTCTCTAATCAGGGACTGATTTAGACCTGGGACACCAGTTCTACTGCATTGTTTCATTGTTCCCTCTAATCAGGGACTGATTTAGACCTGGGACACCAGTTCTACTGCATTGTTTCATTGTTTCCTCTCTAATCAGGGACTGATTTAGACCTGGGACACCAGTTCTACTGCATTGTTTCATTGTTCCCTCTAATCAGGGACTGATTTAGACCTGGGACACCAGTTCTACTGCATTGTTTCATTGTTCCCTCTAATCAGGGACTGATTTAGACCTGGGACATCAGTTCTACTGCATTGTTTCATTGTTCCCTCTCTAATCAGGGACTGATTTAGACCTGGGACACCAGTTCCACTGCATTGTTTCATTGTTCCCTCTCTAATCAGGGACTGATTTAGACCTGGGACATCAGTTCTACTGCATTGTTTCATTGTTCCCTCTAATCAGGGACTGATTTAGACCTGGGACATCAGTTCTACTGCATTGTTTCATTGTTCCCTCTCTAATCAGGGACTGATTTAGACCTGGGACATCAGTTCTACTGCATTGTTTCATTGTTCCCTCTCTAATCAGGGACTGATTTAGACCTGGGACATCAGTTCTACTGCATTGTTTCATTGTTCCCTCTCTAATCAGGGACTGATTTAGACCTGGGACATCAGTTCTACTGCATTGTTTCATTGTTCCCTCTCTAATCAGGGACTGATTTAGACCTGGGACATCAGTTCTACTGCATTGTTTCATTGTTCCCTCTCTAATCAGGGACTGATTTAGACCTGGGACATCAGTTCTACTGCATTGTTTCATTGTTCCCTCTAATCAGGGACTGATTTAGACCTGGGACATCAGTTCTACTGCATTGTTTCATTGTTCCCTCTAATCAGGGACTGATTTAGACCTGGGACATCAGTTCTACTGCATTGTTTCATTGTTCCCTCTAATCAGGGACTGATTTAGACCTGGGACATCAGTTCTACTGCATTGTTTCATTGTTCCCTCTCTAATCAGGGACTGATTTAGACCTGGGACACCAGTTCTACTGCATTGTTTCATTGTTCCCTCTAATCAGGGACTGATTTAGACCTGGGACACCAGTTCTACTGCATTGTTTCATTGTTTCCTCTCTAATCAGGGACTGATTTAGACCTGGGACACCAGTTCTACTGCATTGTTTCATTGTTCCCTCTAATCAGGGACTGATTTAGACCTGGGACACCAGTTCTACTGCATTGTTTCATTGTTCCCTCTAATCAGGGACTGATTTAGACCTGGGACACCAGTTCTACTGCATTGTTTCATTGTTTCCTCTCTAATCAGGGACTGATTTAGACCTGGGACACCAGTTCTACTGCATTGTTTCATTGTTCCCTCTAATCAGGGACTGATTTAGACCTGGGACACCAGTTCTACTGCATTGTTTCATTGTTCCCTCTAATCAGGGACTGATTTAGACCTGGGACACCAGTTCTACTGCATTGTTTCATTGTTTCCTCTCTAATCAGGGACTGATTTAGACCTGGGACACCAGTTCTACTGCATTGTTTCATTGTTCCCTCTAATCAGGGACTGATTTAGACCTGGGACACCAGTTCTACTGCATTGTTTCATTGTTCCCTCTAATCAGGGACTGATTTAGACCTGGGACACCAGTTCTACTGCATTGTTTCATTGTTTCCTCTCTAATCAGGGACTGATTTAGACCTGGGACACCAGTTCTACTGCATTGTTTCATTGTTCCCTCTAATCAGGGACTGATTTAGACCTGGGACACCAGTTCTACTGCATTGTTTCATTGTTCCCTCTCTAATCAGGGACTGATTTAGACCTGGGACATCAGTTCTACTGCATTGTTTCATTGTTCCCTCTAATCAGGGACTGATTTAGACCTGGGACATCAGTTCCACTGCATTGTTTCATTGTTCCCTCTAATCAGGGACTGATTTAGACCTGGGACATCAGTTCTACTGCATTGTTTCATTGTTCCCTCTAATCAGGGACTGATTTAGACCTGGGACATCAGTTCTACTGCATTGTTTCATTGTTCCCTCTAATCAGGGACTGATTTAGACCTGGGACATCAGTTCCACTGCATTGTTTCATTGTTCCCTCTCTAATCAGGGACTGATTTAGACCTGGGACATCAGTTCTACTGCATTGTTTCATTGTTCCCTCTCTAATCAGGGACTGATTTAGACCTGGGACATCAGTTCTACTGCATTGTTTCATTGTTCCCTCTCTAATCAGGGACTGATTTAGACCTGGGACATCAGTTCTACTGCATTGTTTCATTGTTCCCTCTCTAATCAGGGACTGATTTAGACCTGGGACATCAGTTCTACTGCATTGTTTCATTGTTCCCTCTAATCAGGGACTGATTTAGACCTGGGACACCAGTTCTACTGCATTGTTTCATTGTTCCCTCTCTAATCAGGGACTGATTTAGACCTGGGACATCAGTTCTACTGCATTGTTTCATTGTTCCCTCTAATCAGGGACTGATTTAGACCTGGGACACCAGTTCTACTGCATTGTTTCATTGTTCCCTCTCTAATCAGGGACTGATTTAGACCTGGGACATCAGTTCTACTGCATTGTTTCATTGTTCCCTCTAATCAGGGACTGATTTAGACCTGGGACATCAGTTCTACTGCATTGTTTCATTGTTCCCTCTAATCAGGGACTGATTTAGACCTGGGACACCAGTTCTACTGCATTGTTTCATTGTTCCCTCTAATCAGGGACTGATTTAGACCTGGGACATCAGTTCTACTGCATTGTTTCATTGTTCCCTCTAATCAGGGACTGATTTAGACCTGGGACATCAGTTCTACTGCATTGTTTCATTGTTCCCTCTAATCAGGGACTGATTTAGACCTGGGACATCAGTTCTACTGCATTGTTTCATTGTTCCCTCTCTAATCAGGGACTGATTTAGACCTGGGACATCAGTTCTACTGCATTGTTTCATTGTTCCCTCTAATCAGGGACTGATTTAGACCTGGGACACCAGTTCTACTGCATTGTTTCATTGTTCCCTCTAATCAGGGACTGATTTAGACCTGGGACACCAGTTCTACTGCATTGTTTCATTGTTCCCTCTAATCAGGGACTGATTTAGACCTGGGACATCAGTTCTACTGCATTGTTTCATTGTTCCCTCTCTAATCAGGGACTGATTTAGACCTGGGACATCAGTTCTACTGCATTGTTTCATTGTTCCCTCTCTAATCAGGGACTGATTTAGACCTGGGACATCAGTTCTACTGCATTGTTTCATTGTTCCCTCTCTAATCAGGGACTGATTTAGACCTGGGACATCAGTTCTACTGCATTGTTTCATTGTTCCCTCTCTAATCAGGGACTGATTTAGACCTGGGACATCAGTTCTACTGCATTGTTTCATTGTTCCCTCTAATCAGGGACTGATTTAGACCTGGGACATCAGTTCTACTGCATTGTTTCATTGTTCCCTCTAATCAGGGACTGATTTAGACCTGGGACATCAGTTCTACTGCATTGTTTCATTGTTCCCTCTAATCAGGGACTGATTTAGACCTGGGACATCAGTTCTACTGCATTGTTTCATTGTTCCCTCTCTAATCAGGGACTGATTTAGACCTGGGACACCAGTTCTACTGCATTGTTTCATTGTTCCCTCTAATCAGGGACTGATTTAGACCTGGGACACCAGTTCTACTGCATTGTTTCATTGTTCCTCTCTAATCAGGGACTGATTTAGACCTGGGACACCAGTTCTACTGCATTGTTTCATTGTTCCCTCTAATCAGGGACTGATTTAGACCTGGGACACCAGTTCTACTGCATTGTTTCATTGTTCCCTCTAATCAGGGACTGATTTAGACCTGGGACACCAGTTCTACTGCATTGTTTCATTGTTTCCTCTCTAATCAGGGACTGATTTAGACCTGGGACACCAGTTCTACTGCATTGTTTCATTGTTCCCTCTAATCAGGGACTGATTTAGACCTGGGACACCAGTTCTACTGCATTGTTTCATTGTTCCCTCTAATCAGGGACTGATTTAGACCTGGGACACCAGTTCTACTGCATTGTTTCATTGTTCCCTCTAATCAGGGACTGATTTAGACCTGGGACACCAGTTCTACTGCATTGTTTCATTGTTCCCTCTAATCAGGGACTGATTTAGACCTGGGACACCAGTTCTACTGCATTGTTTCATTGTTCCCTCTAATCAGGGACTGATTTAGACCTGGGACACCAGTTCTACTGCATTGTTTCATTGTTTCCTCTCTAATCAGGGACTGATTTAGACCTGGGACACCAGTTCTACTGCATTTCCCTCTAATCAGGGGACTGATTTAGTTTCATTGTTCCCTCTAATCAGGGACTGATTTAGACCTGGGACACCAGTTCTACTGCATTGTTTCATTGTTCCCTCTCTAATCAGGGACTGATTTAGACCTGGGACATCAGTTCTACTGCATTGTTTCATTGTTCCCTCTAATCAGGGACTGATTTAGACCTGGGACATCAGTTCTACTGCATTGTTTCATTGTTCCCTCTAATCAGGGACTGATTTAGACCTGGGACATCAGTTCTACTGCATTGTTTCATTGTTCCCTCTAATCAGGGACTGATTTAGACCTGGGACATCAGTTCTACTGCATTGTTTCATTGTTCCCTCTAATCAGGGACTGATTTAGACCTGGGACATCAGTTCTACTGCATTGTTTCATTGTTCCCTCTCTAATCAGGGACTGATTTAGACCTGGGACATCAGTTCTACTGCATTGTTTCATTGTTTCCTCTCTAATCAGGGACTGATTTAGACCTGGGACATCAGTTCTACTGCATTGTTTCATTGTTCCCTCTCTAATCAGGGACTGATTTAGACCTGGGACATCAGTTCTACTGCATTGTTTCATTGTTCCCTCTCTAATCAGGGACTGATTTAGACCTGGGACATCAGTTCTACTGCATTGTTTCATTGTTCCCTCTAATCAGGGACTGATTTAGACCTGGGACACCAGTTCTACTGCATTGTTTCATTGTTCCCTCTCTAATCAGGGACTGATTTAGACCTGGGACATCAGTTCTACTGCATTGTTTCATTGTTCCCTCTAATCAGGGACTGATTTAGACCTGGGACACCAGTTCTACTGCATTGTTTCATTGTTCCCTAATCAGGGACTGATTTAGACCTGGGACAATCAGGGACAGTTCTACTGCATTGTTTCATTGTTCCCTCTAATCAGGGACTGATTTAGACCTGGGACATCAGTTCTACTGCATTGTTTCATTGTTCCCTCTAATCAGGGACTGATTTAGACCTGGGACACCAGTTCTACTGCATTGTTTCATTGTTCCCTCTAATCAGGGACTGATTTAGACCTGGGACACCAGTTCTACTGCATTGTTTCATTGTTCCCTCTAATCAGGGACTGATTTAGACCTGGGACATCAGTTCTACTGCATTGTTTCATTGTTCCCTCTCTAATCAGGGACTGATTTAGACCTGGGACATCAGTTCTACTGCACTGTTTCATTGTTCCCTCTAATCAGGGACTGATTTAGACCTGGGACATCAGTTCTACTGCATTGTTTCATTGTTCCCTCTAATCAGGGACTGATTTAGACCTGGGACACCAGTTCTACTGCATTGTTTCATTGTTCCCTCTAATCAGGGACTGATTTAGACCTGGGACATCAGTTCCACTGCATTGTTTCATTGTTCCCTCTCTAATCAGGGACTGATTTAGACCTGGGACATCAGTTCCACTGCATTGTTTCATTGTTCCCTCTCTAATCAGGGACTGATTTAGACCTGGGACACCAGTTCCACTGCATTGTTTCATTGTTCCCTCTCTAATCAGGGACTGATTTAGACCTGGGACACCAGTTCCACTGCATTGTTTCATTGTTCCCTCGAATCAGGGACTGATTTAGACCTGGGACACCAGTTCTACTGCATTGTTTCATTGTTCCCTCTAATCAGGGAATGATTTAGACCTGGGACATCAGTTCCACTGCATTGTTTCATTGTTCCCTCTAATCAGGGAATGATTTAGACCTGGGACATCAGTTCCACTGCATTGTTTCATTGTTCCCTCTCTAATCAGGGACTGATTTAGACCTGGGACACCAGTTCCACTGCATTGTTTCATTGTTCCCTCTCTAATCAGGGACTGATTTAGACCTGGGACACCAGTTCCACTGCATTGTTTCATTGTTCCCTCTCTAATCAGGGACTGATTTAGACCTGGGACACCAGTTCCACTGCATTGTTTCATTGTTCCCTCTCTAATCAGGGACTGATTTAGACCTGGGACATCAGTTCCACTGCATTGTTTCATTGTTCCCTCTAATCAGGGACTGATTTAGACCTGGGACATCAGTTCCACTGCATTGTTTCATTGTTCCCTCTAATCAGGGACTGATTTAGACCTGGGACATCAGTTCCACTGCATTGTTTCATTGTTCCCTCTCTAATCAGGGACTGATTTAGACCTGGGACATCAGTTCTACTGCATTGTTTCATTGTTCCCTCTAATCAGGGACTGATTTAGACCTGGGACATCAGTTCTACTGCATTGTTTCATTGTTCCCTCTAATCAGGGACTGATTTAGACCTGGGACATCAGTTCTACTGCATTGTTTCATTGTTCCCTCTAATCAGGGACTGATTTAGACCTGGGACATCAGTTCTACTGCATTGTTTCATTGTTCCCTCTAATCAGGGACTGATTTAGACCTGGGACATCAGTTATACTGCATTGTTTCATTGTTCCCTCTCTAATCAGGGACTGATTTAGACCTGGGACATCAGTTCTACTGCATTGTTTCATTGTTCCCTCTAATCAGGGACTGATTTAGACCTGGGACATCAGTTCCACTGCATTGTTTCATTGTTCCCTCTAATCAGGGACTGATTTAGACCTGGGACATCAGTTCCACTGCATTGTTTCATTGTTCCCTCTCTAATCAGGGACTGATTTAGACCTGGGACATCAGTTCTACTGCATTGTTTCATTGTTCCCTCTAATCAGGGACTGATTTAGACCTGGGACATCAGTTCTACTGCATTGTTTCATTGTTCCCTCTAATCAGGGACTGATTTAGACCTGGGACATCAGTTCTACTGCATTGTTTCATTGTTCCCTCTAATCAGGGACTGATTTAGACATGGGACATCAGTTCTACTGCATTGTTTCATTGTTCCCTCTAATCAGGGACTGATTTAGACCTGGGACATCAGTTATACTGCATTGTTTCATTGTTCCTCTCTAATCAGGGACTGATTTAGACCTGGGACATCAGTTCTACTGCATTGTTTCATTGTTCCCTCTAATCAGGGACTGATTTAGACCTGGGACATCAGTTCTACTGCATTGTTTCATTGTTCCCTCTAATCAGGGACTGATTTAGACCTGGGACATCAGTTCTACTGCATTGTTTCATTGTTCCCTCTAATCAGGGACTGATTTAGACCTGGGACATCAGTCCTACTGCATTGTTTCATTGTTCCCTCTAATCAGGGACTGATTTAGACCTGGGACATCAGTCCCACTGCATTGTTTCATTGTTCCCTCTAATCAGGGACTGATTTAGACCTGGGACACCAGTTCTACTGCATTGTTTCATTGTTCCCTTTCTAATCAGGGACTGATTTAGACCTGGGACACCAGTTCCACTGCATTGTTTCATTGTTCCCTCTCTAATCAGGGACTGATTTAGACCTGGGACATCAGGTCCACTGCATTGTTTCATTGTTCCCTCTAATCGGGGACTGATTTAGACCTGGGACACCAGTTCCACTGCATTGTTTCATTGTTCCCTCTCTAATCAGGGACTGATTTAGACCTGGGACACCAGTTCTACTGCATTGTTTCATTGTTCCCTCTAATCAGGGACTGATTTAGACCTGGGACATCAGTTCCACTGCATTGTTTCATTGTTCCCTCTCTAATCAGGGAATGATTTAGACCTGGGACATCAGTTCCACTGCATTGTTTCATTGTTCCCTCTCTAATCAGGGACTGATTTAGACCTGGGACACCAGTTCCACTGCATTGTTTCATTGTTCCCTCTCTAATCAGGGCGAGATTTAGACCTGGGACATCAGTTCCACTGCATTGTTTCATTGTTCCCTCTAATCAGGGACTGATTTAGACCTGGGACACCAGTTCCACTGCATTGTTTCATTGTTCCCTCTCTAATCAGGGACTGATTTAGACCTGGGACACCAGTTCCACTGCATTGTTTCATTGTTCCCTCTCTAATCAGGGCGAGATTTAGACCTGGGACATCAGTTCCACTGCATTGTTTCATTGTTCCCTCTAATCAGGGACTGATTTAGACCTGGGACATCAGTTCCACTGCATTGTTTCATTGTTCCTCTAATCAGGGACTGATTTAGACCTGGGACACCAGTTCCACTGCATTGTTTCATTGTTCCCTCTCTAATCAGGGACTGATTTAGACCTGGGACATCAGTTCCACTGCATTGTTTCATTGTTCCCTCTCTAATCAGGGACTGATTTAGACCTGGGACACCAGTTCCACTGCATTGTTTCATTGTTCCCTCTCTAATCAGGGACTGATTTAGACCTGGGACATCAGTTCCACTGCATTGTTTCATTGTTCCCTCTAATCAGGGACTGATTTAGACCTGGGACATCAGTTCCACTGCATTGTTTCATTGTTCCCTCTAATCAGGGACTGATTTAGACCTGGGACATCAGTTCCACTGCATTGTTTCATTGTTCCCTCTAATCAGGGACTGATTTAGACCTGGGACATCAGTTCCACTGCATTGTTTCATTCTTCCCTCTCTAATCAGGGAATGATTTAGACCTGGGACACCAGTTCCACTGCATTGTTTCATTCTTCCCTCTCTAATCAGGGAATGATTTAGACCTGGGACACCAGTTCCACTGCATTGTTTCATTGTTCCCTCTCTAATCAGGGACTGATTTAGACCTGGGACACCAGTTCCACTGCATTGTTTCATTCTTCCCTCTCTAATCAGGGACTGATTTAGACCTGGGACATCAGTTCCACTGCATTGTTTCATTGTTCCCTCTCTAATCAGGGACTGATTTAGACCTGGGACATCAGGTCCACTGCATTGTTTCATTGTTCCCTCTCTAATCAGGGACTGATTTAGACCTGGGACACCAGTTCCACTGCATTGTTTCATTGTTCCCTCGAATCAGGGACTGATTTAGACCTGGGACACCAGTTCTACTGCATTGTTTCATTGTTCCCTTTCTAATCAGGGACTGATTTAGACCTGGGACATCAGTTCCACTGCATTGTTTCATTGTTCCCTCTAATCAGGGAATGATTTAGACCTGGGACATCAGTTCCACTGCATTGTTTCATTGTTCCCTCTCTAATCAGGGACTGATTTAGACCTGGGACACCAGTTCCACTGCATTGTTTCATTGTTCCCTCTCTAATCAGGGACTGATTTAGACCTGGGACACCAGTTCCACTGCATTGTTTCATTGTTCCCTCTCTAATCAGGGACTGATTTAGACCTGGGACACCAGTTCCACTGCATTGTTTCATTGTTCCCTCTCTAATCAGGGACTGATTTAGACCTGGGACATCAGTTCCACTGCATTGTTTCATTGTTCCCTCTAATCAGGGACTGATTTAGACCTGGGACATCAGTTCCACTGCATTGTTTCATTGTTCCCTCTAATCAGGGACTGATTTAGACCTGGGACATCAGTTCCACTGCATTGTTTCATTGTTCCCTCTCTAATCAGGGACTGATTTAGACCTGGGACATCAGTTCTACTGCATTGTTTCATTGTTCCCTCTAATCAGGGACTGATTTAGACCTGGGACATCAGTTCTACTGCATTGTTTCATTGTTCCCTCTAATCAGGGACTGATTTAGACCTGGGACATCAGTTCTACTGCATTGTTTCATTGTTCCCTCTAATCAGGGACTGATTTAGACATGGGACATCAGTTCTACTGCATTGTTTCATTGTTCCCTCTAATCAGGGACTGATTTAGACCTGGGACATCAGTTATACTGCATTGTTTCATTGTTCCCTCTCTAATCAGGGACTGATTTAGACCTGGGACATCAGTTCTACTGCATTGTTTCATTGTTCCCTCTAATCAGGGACTGATTTAGACCTGGGACATCAGTTCCACTGCATTGTTTCATTGTTCCCTCTAATCAGGGACTGATTTAGACCTGGGACATCAGTTCCACTGCATTGTTTCATTGTTCCCTCTCTAATCAGGGACTGATTTAGACCTGGGACATCAGTTCTACTGCATTGTTTCATTGTTCCCTCTAATCAGGGACTGATTTAGACCTGGGACATCAGTTCTACTGCATTGTTTCATTGTTCCCTCTAATCAGGGACTGATTTAGACCTGGGACATCAGTTCTACTGCATTGTTTCATTGTTCCCTCTAATCAGGGACTGATTTAGACATGGGACATCAGTTCTACTGCATTGTTTCATTGTTCCCTCTAATCAGGGACTGATTTAGACCTGGGACATCAGTTATACTGCATTGTTTCATTGTTCCCTCTAATCAGGGACTGATTTAGACCTGGGACATCAGTTCTACTGCATTGTTTCATTGTTCCCTCTAATCAGGGACTGATTTAGACCTGGGACATCAGTTCTACTGCATTGTTTCATTGTTCCCTCTAATCAGGGACTGATTTAGACATGGGACATCAGTTCTACTGCATTGTTTCATTGTTCCCTCTAATCAGGGACTGATTTAGACCTGGGACATCAGTCCCACTGCATTGTTTCATTCTTCCCTCTCTAATCAGGGACTGATTTAGACCTGGGACATCAGTCCCACTGCATTGTTTCATTGTTCCCTCTAATCAGGGACTGATTTAGACCTGGGACACCAGTTCTACTGCATTGTTTCATTGTTCCCTTTCTAATCAGGGCGAGATTTAGACCTGGGACACCAGTTCCACTGCATTGTTTCATTGTTCCCTCTCTAATCAGGGACTGATTTAGACCTGGGACATCAGGTCCACTGCATTGTTTCATTGTTCCCTCTCTAATCGGGGACTGATTTAGACCTGGGACACCAGTTCCACTGCATTGTTTCATTGTTCCCTCTCTAATCGGGGACTGATTTAGACCTGGGACACCAGTTCTACTGCATTGTTTCATTGTTCCCTCTAATCAGGGACTGATTTAGACCTGGGACATCAGTTCCACTGCATTGTTTCATTCTTCCCTCTCTAATCAGGGAATGATTTAGACCTGGGACATCAGTTCCACTGCATTGTTTCATTGTTCCCTCTCTAATCAGGGACTGATTTAGACCTGGGACACCAGTTCCACTGCATTGTTTCATTGTTCCCTCTCTAATCAGGGCGAGATTTAGACCTGGGACATCAGTTCCACTGCATTGTTTCATTGTTCCCTCTAATCAGGGACTGATTTAGACCTGGGACACCAGTTCCACTGCATTGTTTCATTGTTCCCTCTCTAATCAGGGACTGATTTAGACCTGGGACACCAGTTCCACTGCATTGTTTCTTTGTTCCCTCTCTAATCAGGGCGAGATTTAGACCTGGGACATCAGTTCCACTGCATTGTTTCATTGTTCCCTCTAATCAGGGACTGATTTAGACCTGGGACATCAGTTCCACTGCATTGTTTCATTCTTCCCTCTCTAATCAGGGACTGATTTAGACCTGGGACACCAGTTCCACTGCATTGTTTCATTGTTCCCTCTCTAATCAGGGACTGATTTAGACCTGGGACATCAGTTCCACTGCATTGTTTCATTGTTCCCTCTCTAATCAGGGACTGATTTAGACCTGGGACACCAGTTCCACTGCATTGTTTCATTGTTCCCTCTCTAATCAGGGACTGATTTAGACCAGGGACATCAGTTCCACTGCATTGTTTCATTGTTCCCTCTCTAATCAGGGCGAGATTTAGACCTGGGACACCAGTTCCACTGCATTGTTTCATTGTTCCCTCTCTAATCAGGGACTGATTTAGACCTGGGACATCAGTTCCACTGCATTGTTTCATTGTTCCCTCTAATCAGGGACTGATTTAGACCTGGGACATCAGTTCCACTGCATTGTTTCATTCTTCCCTCTCTAATCAGGGAATGATTTAGACCTGGGACACCAGTTCCACTGCATTGTTTCATTCTTCCCTCTCTAATCAGGGAATGATTTAGACCTGGGACACCAGTTCCACTGCATTGTTTCATTGTTCCCTCTCTAATCAGGGACTGATTTAGACCTGGGACACCAGTTCCACTGCATTGTTTCATTCTTCCCTCTCTAATCAGGGACTGATTTAGACCTGGGACATCAGGTCCACTGCATTGTTTCATTGTTCCCTCTAATCAGGGACTGATTTAGACCTGGGACATCAGGTCCACTGCATTGTTTCATTGTTCCCTCTCTAATCAGGGACTGATTTAGACCTGGGACATCAGGTCCACTGCATTGTTTCATTGTTCCCTCTCTAATCAGGGCGAGATTTAGACCTGGGACATCAGTTCCACTGCATTGTTTCATTGTTCCCTCTCTAATCAGGGACTGATTTAGACCTGGGACATCAGGTCCACTGCATTGTTTCATTGTTCCCTCTCTAATCAGGGCGAGATTTAGACCTGGGACACCAGTTCTACTGCATTGTTTCATTGTTCCCTCTAATCAGGGACTGATTTAGACCTGGGACATCAGTTCCACTGCATTGTTTCATTGTTCCCGCTAATCAGGGACTGATTTAGACCTGGGACACCAGTTCTACTGCATTGTTTCATTGTTCCCTCTAATCAGGGACTGATTTAGACCTGGGACATCAGGTCCACTGCATTGTTTCATTGTTCCCTCTAATCAGGGACTGATTTAGACCTGGGACATCATGTCCACTGCATTGTTTCATTGCTCCCTCTAATCAGGGACTGATTTAGACCTGGGACATCAGGTCCACTGCATTGTTTCATTGTTCCCTCTAATCAGGGACTGATTTAGACCTGGGACATCAGGTCCACTGCATTGTTTCATTGTTCCCTCTCTAATCAGGGACTGATTTAGACCTGGGACATCAGGTCCACTGCATTGTTTCATTGTTCCCTCTCTAATCAGGGCAAGATTTAGACCTGGGACATCAGTTCCACTGCATTGTTTCATTGTTCCCTCTCTAATCAGGGACTGATTTAGACCTGGGACATCAGGTCCACTGCATTGTTTCATTGTTCCCTCTCTAATCAGGGCGAGATTTAGACCTGGGACACCAGTTCTACTGCATTGTTTCATTGTTCCCTCTAATCAGGGACTGATTTAGACCTGGGACATCAGTTCCACTGCATTGTTTCATTGTTCCCTCTAATCAGGGACTGATTTAGACCTGGGACACCAGTTCTACTGCATTGTTTCATTGTTCCCTCTAATCAGGGACTGATTTAGACCTGGGACATCAGGTCCACTGCATTGTTTCATTGTTCCCTCTAATCAGGGACTGAT
>NC_068424.1:11492999-11547999 GCF_023373465.1 Oncorhynchus keta
GGGAGACACACACACACAGACAGAGAGAGAGAGAGACACACAGAGAGACACACAGAGAGAGAGAGAGAGAGAGAGAGAGAGAGAGAGAGAGAGAGAGAGAGAGAGAGACACACACACACAGAGAGAGAGACACACACACACACATACACAGCGAGAGACAGAGAGACACACACAGAGAGAGACAGAGAGACACACACAGCGAGAGACAGAGAGACACACACAGAGAGAGATACACACACACACACACACACACACACACACACACACACACACACACACACACACACACACACACACACACACACACACACACACACACACACACACACACACACACACACACACACACACACAGCAAGAGACAGAGAGACACACACAGAGAGAGGGAGATACACACACACACACACAGCGAGAGACAGAGAGACACACACAGAGAGAGAGAGATACACACACACACACACACACACACAGCAAGAGACAGACAGACACACACAGAGAGAGGGAGATACACACAGCGAGAGACAGAGAGACACACAGAGAGAGAGAGAGATACACACACACACACACAGCGAGAGACAGAGAGACACACACACAGAGAGAGAGACACACACACACACTTTAATTCTCAAGAACAGGGCCAGACAAGGGCTGTGTGCTCAGCCCCCTCCTGTACTCCCTGTTCACCCATGACTGTGTGGCCGTACACATCTCCAATTCAATCATCAAGTTTGCTGACGACACAACAGTGGTAGGCCAGATTACCAACCATGATGAGACATCCTACAGAGAGGAGGTGAGGGCCCTGGTGGAGAGGTGTCAGGAAAATAACCTCTCAACGTCAACAAAATGAACGAGCTGATTGTGGACTTCAGGAGACAGCAGAGCGAGCACACCCCAATTCATATTGACGGGTCCCTTCACATGGAGAGTGTAGAGAAGGCACAACAGTGCCTCTTCAACCTCAGGAGGCTGAAGAAATGAAACATGGCCCCTAAGACCCTCACAAACCTCTACTGATGCACCATTGAGGGCGTCCTGTCAGGCTGTATCCCCGCCTGGTACGGACATTGCACCGCCTGCAACCACAGGGCTCTCAAGAGTGTGGTGCGGTCAGTCCAACGCATCACCGGGGGAACAGTGCCTGCCCTCCAGGACATATACAACACCCAGTGTCGCAGGAAGGTCAAGACGATTATCAAGGACCTCAGGCCACCCGAGCCAAGGCCTGTTCACCCTGCTACTACCTAGAAGGCGAGGTCAGTACAGTTACATCAAAGCTGGAACCGATAGACTGTTAAACAGCTTCTATCTCCAGGCCATCAGACTGACAGTCACCACCAGCCAGCCTTCCCCCAGTACCCTGCCCTGAACCTTAGTCACTGTTACTAGCCTCCACCCAGTACCCTGCCCTGAACCTTAGTCACTGTTACTAGCCTCCACCCAGTACCCTGCCCTGAACCTTAGTCATTGTTAGTAGCCTCACCCAGTACCCTGCCCTGAACCTTAGTCACTGTTACTAGCCAGCTACCACACGGTGCTCTACCCTGCACCTTAGAGACGGCTGCTCTATCTACATATATAGTGTCATTGAACACTGGTCACTTTAATAATGTTTACATACTGTTTAATTAACTCACTTCATATGTTTAATGTGTATTCTAGTCAAGTATTCTAGTCAAGTATTCTAATCAAGTATTCTAATCAAGTATTCTAGTCAAGTATTCTAATCAAGTATTCTAATCAAGTATTCTAATCAAGTATTCTAATCAAGTATTCTAATCAAGTATTCTAGTCAAGTATTCTAGTCAAGTATTCTAGTCAAGTATTCTAGTCAAGTATTCTAGTCAAGTATTCTAATCAAGTATTCTAATCAAGTATTCTAATCAAGTAGTCTAGAGAATGTGATCCCTATTCTTACATATTTTGGATTCATAGTGTTGTTTAAACCTGATTTGGATGTAGATTCAACATCTTCCTCTCTGTTCTGTCCTAGACCTGGGTGCTGAGGAATGAACAGGGTTATTTAAGGATTCAACATCTTCCTCTCTGTTCTGTCCTAGACCTGGGTGCTGAGGAATGAACAGGGTTATTTAAGGATTCAACATCTTCCTCTCTGTTCTGTCCTAGACCTGGGTGCTGAGGAATGAACAGGGTTATTTAAGGATTCAACATCTTCCTCTCTGTTCTGTCCTAGACCTGGGTGCTGAGGAATGAACAGGGTTATTTAAGGATTCAACATCTTCCTCTCTGTTCTGTCCTAGACCTGGGTGCTGAGGAATGAACAGGGTTATTTAAGGATTCAACATCTTCCTCTCTGTTCTGTCCTAGACCTGGGTGCTGAGGAATGAACAGGGTTATTTAAGGATTCAACATCTTCATCTCTGTTCTGTCCTAGACCTGGGTGCTGAGGAATGAACAGGGTTATTTAAGGATTCAACATCTTCCTCTCTGTTCTGTCCTAGACCTGGGTGCTGAGGAATGAACAGGGTTATTTAAAGATTCAACATCTTCCTCTCTGTTCTGTCCTAGACCTGGGTGCTGAGGAATGAACAGGGTTATTTAAGGATTCAACATCTTCCTCTCTGTTCTGTCCTAGACCTGGGTGCTGAGGAATGAACAGGGTTATTTAAGGATTCTGCATCTTCTTCTGACAACTGCTGGAGAGATTGTGTTTATACTCTTACACCCACACCCACACACACACACACACACACACACACACACACACACACACACACACACACACACACACACACACACACACACACACACACACACACACACACACACACACTGTCTTGGTATCTGACAGGTTGAACGGCACCAAGCCCCTGGGCCACAGAGTAGTCAGAGGAGATCTGAGAGGAGTGAGAGGGAGGGATGGAAGGGGAGGAGGGATGGAAGGGGCGGAGGGAGGAGGGATGGAAGGGGAGGATGGAGGAGGGATGGAAGGGGCGGAGGGAGGAGGGATGGAAGGAGAGGATGGAGGAGGGATGGAAGGGGCGGAGGGAGGAGGGATGGAATGGGCGGAGGGAGGAGGGATGGAAGGAGAGGATGGAGGAGGGATGGAAGGGGCGGAGGGAGGAGGGATGGAAGGGGCGGAGGGAGGAGGGATGGAAGGGGCGGAGGGAGGAGGGATGGAAGGAGAGGATGGAGGAGGGATGGAAGGGGGCGGAGGGAGGAGGGATGGAAGGGGCGGAGGGAGGAGGGATGGAAGGGGGGCGGAGGGAGAAGGGATGGAGGAGGGATGGAAGGGGTGGAGGGAGGAGGGATGGAAGGAGAGGATGGAGGAGGGATGGAAGGGGCGGAGGGAGGAGGGATGGAAGGGGCGGAGGGAGGAGGGATGGAAGGGGCGGAGGGAGGAGGGATGGAAGGTGAGGATGGAGGAGGGATGGAAGGGGCGGAGGGAGGAGGGATGGAAGGGGGCGGAGGGAGGAGGGATGGAAGGGGCGGAGGGAGGAGGGATGGAAGGGGCGGAGGGAGGAGGGATGGAAGGCGCGGAGGGAGAAGGGATGGAGGAGGGATGGAAGGGGCGGAGGGAGGAGGGATGGAAGGAGAGGATGGAGGAGGGATGGAAGGGGCGGAGGGAGGAGGGATGGAAGGGGCGGAGGGAGGAGGGATGGAAGGGGCGGAGGGAGGAGGGATGGAAGGAGAGGATGGAGGAGGGATGGAAGGAGGAGGGATGGAAGGGGTGGAGGGAGAAGGGATGGAGGAGGGATGGAAAGGGAGGAGGGAGGAGGGATGGAAGGGGCGGAGGAAGAAGGGATGGAGGAGGGATGGAAGGGGCGGAGGGAGAAGGGATGGAAGGGGAGGAGGGATGGAAGGGGAGGAGGGACAACGGATGGAGGAGGGATGGAAGGGGCGGAGGGAGAACGGATGGAGGAGGGATGGAAGGGGGGGAGGGAGGAGGGATGGAAGGGGCGGAGGGAGAAGGGATGGAGGAGGGATGGAAGGGGCAGAGGGAGGAGGGATGGAAGGGGCGGAGGGAGAAGGGATGGAAGGGGAGGAGGGATGGAAGGGGCGGAGGGAGGAGGGATGGAAGGGGAGGAGGGACAACGGATGGAGGAGGGATGGAAGGGGCGGAGGGAGAACGGATGGAGGAGGGATGGAAGGGGCGGAGGGAGGAGGGATGGAAGGGGCGGAGGGAGGAGGGATGGAAGGGGCGGAGGGAGAAGGGATGGAGGAGGGATGGAAGGGGAGGATGGAGGAGGGATGGAAGGTGAGGATGGAGGAGGGATGGAAGGGGCGGAGGGAGGAGTGATGGAGGAGGGAGGGAGATAAAGAAAGAGATGGAGAGAGAGGACGAACGAAAGAGATATGCTCTCCTGTTTTGTGTATACTATGCTAAAAACACCATCCAACCCTTATCCAAACATTTGATCCAAATCCAATGGAATGACCAGGCATGACTCTGATGCTATCATCAACAGCCCTACTTTTCCATTGCAACAAAGCCCCCCAGACAAGCAATCACACACAGATCAGACCCCATCAGAAAGGACCTTATCAAACGTGTCTAATCCCCTTTGTGACTGGCTCTGTAGCTACTATTTGCTCTTACGCACAGATCTAGGATCAGTCGGCCATCGCTATCGCAAACATTAGAGTTCAAATGTAAAACAGACTTTAGCTCAGTAGATAGAGGTGACTTCACTAGACTGTGAATATGGGAGAGACGAAGCACGTAGACAGCACTACAGGGAGGCCTGGTCATGAGGCAGCCTATATGGAGACACCAGGACAACAACACTCTCCCTTAACATCAGCGAGACAAAGAAGCTGATCGCGGGCTACAGGAAACGGAGGGCCGAGCACGGCCCCATTCCCATCGACGGGCTGTCGTGGAGCAGGTCGAGAGCTTCAAGTTCCTCTGTGTTCACATCACCAAGGATCTATCATGGTCCACACACACCAACACAGCCGTGAAGAGGGCACGACAACGCCTCTTCCCCCTCAGGAGGCTGAAAAGATTTGGCATGGACCCTCACATCCACAAAAAGTTCTACAGCTGCAAAGACTCCAGCCACCCAAGTCATAGACTGTTCTTTCTGCTACCGCACGGCAAGCAGTACCGGAGTACCAAGTCTGGAACCAACTGGACCCTGAACATCTTCTACCCTCAACATGCTCCATAACACTGATAAGAATAGAATATAAACAAACATGGGTACGAGGTACCCGTCGCGTACAATAAACACAACACTGACAATAAACAATCTCTGACAAAGACATGAGGGGAAACAGAGGGTTAAATACACAACAGGTAATGAATGGGATTGAAAACAGGTGTGTGGGAAGACAAGACAAAACCAATGGAAAATGAAAAATGGATCAATGATGGCTAGAAGAGCGGTGACGTCGACCGCCGAGCACCGCCCGAACAAGGAGAGGCAACGACTTCGGTAGAAGTAGTGACACGTACGTTTCTGTGAAATACAGTTTAAACTCTCTGTGATTTTTAAAAGAAAAGAAGATAAATACCTACAGCTGAATAAAATATATTCCCTTAATGCATCATTTCCCTTGTGCTACAGTAAGACTACAGTGTTATCAGTGTCATTGTCATTGACAGGTCTGAAACAAGCTTGATGTACAGACGATGATGCAGAAAGAGAGCCTGTTAGTTTCCCATGTGTCTCTGTTTTCAGCGTTGTTTACTGTAACCAGTTATCCTGAAGTCCTGAGGTCTCACGTTTGGGTTAGAGAGGCCAGGAGGACAGCCTCAGGTTTCAACAGAGACTGGTTCCCACTTCCCAGGCATGGCTATATTTGACCATGGTACTGAGAGGACAAGACTGGGTATTCCCCAGACTGGGTTTACCCTTGAGATGGTTGACTTTGGAGTGTTTTTACGCCACCGCAGAAGGTTCCCACACCGGTTGTGATTGCATAGTGTAATAATAGTAAGTCCTTCAGAGGAACCATATCCTGTCCACCTGGGGACCTTTCTCCTGCTGCACCACCTTACTGGTGCCACTAAAAATAGCTTCCCAGCCCCAGGAGGAGACCTGCACCCCTATGAAACAAAATTCATGTTGTGTTCGATCCTCTGACTCTCCCCATCTGTCTCTCTTTGACTCTCCCCCTCCCTCTCTCTTTGACTCTCCCCATCCGTCTCTCTTTGACTCTCCCCCTCCCTCTCTCTTTGACTCCCCCCCTCCCTCTCTCTTTGACTCTCCCCCTCCCTCTCTCTTTGACTCTACCCCTCCCTCTCTCTTTGACTCCCCCCCCTCCCTCTCTCTTTGACTCCCCCTCCCTCTCTCTTTGACTCCCCCCCTCCCTCTCTCTTTGACTCTCCCCCTCCCTCTCTCTTTGACTCCCCCCTCCCTCTCTCTTTGACTCCCCCTCCCTCTCTCTTTGACTTCCCCCCTCCCTCTCTCTTTGTCTCTCCCCCTCCCTCTCTCTTTGACTCTCCCTCTCCCTCTCTCTTTGACTCCCCCCCTCCCTCTCTCTTTGACTCCCCCCTCCCTCTCTCTTTGACTCTCCCCTCCCTCTCTCTTTGACTCCCCCTCTCTCTTTGAATCTCCCCCTCCCTCTCTCTTTGACTCTCTCCCTCCCCCTCTCTTTGACTCTCCCCCTCCCTCTCTCTTTGACTCTCCCCCTCCCTCTCTCTTTGACTCTCCCCCTCCTTCTCTCTTTGACTCCCCCTCTCTCTTTGACTCTCCCCCTCCCTCTCTCTTTGACTCCCCCTCTCTCTTTGACTCTCCCCTCCCTCTTTGACTCTCCCCCTCCCTCTCTCTTTGACTCTCCCCCTCCCTCTCTCTTTGACTCTCCCCCTCCCTCTCTCTTTGACTCCCCCCCTCTCTCTTTGACTCTCCCCCTCCCTCTCTCTTTGTCTCTCCCCCTCCCTCTCTATTTGACCCCCCCTCTCTCTTTGACTCTCCCCCTCCCTCTCTCTTTGACTCTCCCCCTCTCTCTTTGACTCTCCCCCCTCCCTCTATCTTTGACTCCCCCCTCTCTCTTTGACTCTCCCCCTCCCTCTCTCTTTGACTCTCCCCCTCCCTCTCTCTTTGCCTCCCCCTCTCTCTTTGACTCCCCCTCCCTCTCTCTTTGACTCCCCCTCTCTCTTTGACTCTCCCCCTCTCTCTTTGACTCTCCCCCTCCCTCTCTCTTTGACTCTCCCCCTCCCTCTTTGACTCCCCCTCCCTCTCTCTTTGACTCTCCCCTCTCTCTTTGACTCTCCCACTCCCTCTCTCATTGACCCTCCCCTCTCTCTTTGACTCTCCCCCTCCCTCTCTCTTTGACTCTCCCCCTCTCTCTTTGACTCCCCCTCCCTCTCTCTTTGACTCTCCCCCTCTCTCTTTGACTCTCCCCCTCTCTCTTTGACTCTCCCCCTCCCTCTCTCTTTGACTCCCCCCTCTCTCTTTGACTCTCCCCCTCCCTCTCTCTTTGACTCCCCCCTCTCTCTTTGACTCCCCCTCTCTCTTTGACTCCCCCCTCTCTCTTTGACTCTCCCCCTCTCTCTCTCGTTGACTCTCCCCCCTTTCTCTTTGACTCTCTCCCCTTCTCTCTTTGACTCCCCCCCTCTTTTTGACTCCCCCCTCTCTCTTTGACTCTCCCCCTCCCTCTCTCTTTCACTCCCCCCCTCTCTTTTTGACTCTCCCCCTCTCTCTTTGACTCTCCCCCTCCCTCTCTCTTTGACTCCCTCTGACATAACAATGTACATATTGCCAAAGCTTATTGTGGATATTTACGATATAAAAATAAAAATGAGAATCAAAATTGTCAACGGGACAACAGTAACAACGATAACCAAGGGTCAAAATAACCATAAATTGAACAATAACAATAAGCATACAGTAGAGTACATGTGCAGGTTGATTGGTCTGTCAGACACTGTCCCTCATCTTATGGCAGGCAGCAATGTAGTGCGCTGCCAACCCACAGCTCTCTGCGTCCTCCCCCAACAGGACAGGTGGCCTACTCTCATCGAGAGGTCTTTGAAACCTTGAATAAGGGTTTCAAATTTGGGGAAATGACACTCTAATTGTTTTATATGTTTTACATGTTGTCAGGAAATGCAGCTACGTCTCTCTTACTCTCTCTCTCTGTCGCTCTCTCACTCTGTTTTGTTTTTATGTGTGTGAAAGAAGAAGAAGTCTCCTGGCACCAGTGGTTAAGGGCGGAGAAAGAGGTGGAGACAGAGAGGAAGTGTTGTTTTACTTATAAACACTTCCTTCAGTATATCATAAGGGTGATGGGCCTGAACCAAAAGCTGAATTCAGCTAGTTAGTTCACTTAGGTTCAGCTAGTTAGTTCACTTGGGTTCAGCTAGTTAGTTCACTTAGGTTCAGCTAGTTAGTTCACTTAGGTTCAGCTAGCTAGTTCACTTAGGTTCAGCTAGCTAGTTCACTTAGGTTCAGCTTGCTAGTTCACTTAGGTTCAGATAGTTAGTTCACAAGTTTAGCTAGTTAGTTCACTTGGGTTCAGCTAGCTAGTTCACTTGGGTTCAGCTAGCTAGTTCACTTGAGTTCTCTCAACTTGACGGAGACAAAAACTCAGACCTGTCGTCGTTATCAATGGAACTAAACGCCTACTCCCTCTTTCCGTTCTCTCGATCTGTCTCTTTCTCTCTCGCTCACACCCACTTTCTCCTTCTCATTCTCATTCCCACCTTCTCCTTCTCATTCTCACTCCCACCTTCTCCTTCTCATTCTCACTCCCACCTTCTCCTTCTCATTCTCACTCCCACCTTCTCCTTCTCATTCTCACTCCCATCTTCTCCTTCTCATTCTCACTCCCATCTTCTCCTTCTCATTCTCAGTCCCACTTTCTCCTTCTCATTCTCACTCCCACCTTCTCCTTCTCATTCTCAGTCCCACCTTCTCCTTCTCATTCTCTCCACTCCCACCTTCTCCTTCTCATTCTCACTCCCACCTTCTCCTTCTCATTCTCACTCCCACCTTCTCCTTCTCATTCTCACTCCCACCTTCTCCTTCTCATTCTCACTCCCACCTTCTCCTTCTCATTCTCTCCCACCTTCTCCTTCTCATTCTCACTCCCACCTTCTCCTTCTCATTCTCACTCCCACCTTCTCCTTCTCATTCTCACTCCCACCTTCTCCTTCTCATTCTCACTCCCACCTTCTCCTTCTCATTCTCACTCCCACCTTCTCCTTCTCATTCTCACTCCCACCTTCTCCTTCTCATTCTCACTCCCACCTTCTCCTTCTCATTCTCACTCCCACCTTCTCCTTCTCATTCTCACTCCCACCTTCTCCTTCTCATTCTCACTCCCACCTTCTCCTTCTCATTCTCACTCCCACCTTCTCCTTCTCATTCTCTTTCTCCTTCTCATTCTCACTCCCACCTTCTCCTTCTCATTCTCCTCCCACCTTCTCCTTCTCATTCTCACTCCCATCTTCTCCTTCTCATTCTGTTCCTTCTCTTCTCTTTCCTTCCTTCTTCCTTCCTTCCTTCCTTCCTTCTTCCTTCCTTCCTCCCCCTTCCTTCCTTCCTTCCTCTCCCTTCCTTTCTCTAACTTCCTTTCTCTTACTTCCTTTCTCTCACTTCCTTCCTCTCCCTCTCCCTCCCTCTCACTTCCTTCCTCTCCCTCCCTTATTCTCCCTTACTCTCCCTCCCTCCCTTCCTTTCCCTCCCTCCCTCTCCCTTATTAATATTCCCTTCCTTTCCCTTTATCTCTCTCCCTCCCTCTCTCTCCCTCCCACACTCTCCCCTCTTCTGAGTTAAAAATCATCAACTAAATGATCCCTCATTCAGTAAGTCAAATTTAGGTTACTTTCTGGCATGGGCCATTGAGATATAAAAGAGGTATTAATGACTCACAGTAATTGTTGGCTTTGCATGTGTTGTGTCTCTGTGGCTGTGTTTACACAGGCAGCCCAATTCGGATATTTTTTCCCAATAATTGGACTTTTGACCAATCACATCAGATCTGTTTACATCTGATCTGTTTACATCAGATCTTTCAAAATACCAATTATCGAAAGAAAGATCTGAATTGGACTGCCTGTGTAAACGCAGCCTGTGTGTGTCACCATGGGCGGCCAGATACAGTAGGAGAAGCAGTTATTGTAATTTGAAAGTTCACCTTTTCTCCTTTTTCCACTTGTTTGATTGTAATTTCAGTACATTTTCAGTTTTTCAAACCTTTAAAAAAACTCATCCAACTATGAAATGTAGTAATGTCTGATCCCCCTCACCCGATCACTGATGAAATTCTATTAAACGAAAGACCCTTTTTACCTTTGTGTGATTTTAGTACATGTTAAGCACTGAGTCTCATGTAATTTTAGTGAGTAGTGACGTAGTGACGGAGACATAGAAAATGTTCTAGAGAGGTAGAGAAAAGAGACAGCTCCATAGTGAGTAGTGACTGAACCATTGAGAATGTTCTAGAAAGGTAGAGAACAGGTAATTAATCAAGCTGACAGAGGCGTGGCTGATCATTAAGGAGGGAGAGGTACAGGGGAATAATTGGGGTTACATTCACAAGCTCTCTTTGTACCAACCATTTCTACAGCAACAGAATGTTCCACAGAAACAATTAGGAAGCATGCTCTGTTATTTCTGCCTGAGTAGTCAAGCGTTAGTTTCACTGTGTGTGTGTGTACGATCTCTCTCGCTCCCACTGACACACTCACAACGGAAAAGGTAGGTAAGTAGGATATTTATTAAAATATTTGTCCTGTGCTTCGTTATCAACAGATGTAGACTAACAGTGAAATGTTTACTTATGGGTGTTTCCCAACAACGCAGAGAGAAAAGAAATAGAGAAATAATAGAAAAGTTAAACACGTAATAATTAAAGTAATAATAAAAACACAATGAGTCCATGTGCAGGGGTATGAGGTAATAACCTGGCTATAAACACTGGGTACCAGTAGAGTCCATGTGCAAGGGTATGAGGTAATAACCTGGCTATAAACACTGGGTACCAGTAGAGTCCATGTGCAGGGGTATGAGGTAATAACCTGGCTATAAACACTGGGTACCAGTAGAGTCCATGTGCAGGGGTATGAGGTAATAACCTGGCTATAAACACTGGGTACCAGTAGAGTCCATGTGCAGGGGTATGAGGTAATAACCTGGCTATAAACACTGGGTACCAGTAGAGTCCATGTGCAGGGGTATGAGGTAATAACCTGGCTATAAACACTGGGTACCAGTAGAGTCCATGTGCAGGGGTATGAGGTAATAACCTGGCTATAAACACTGGGTACCAGTAGAGTCCATGTGCAGGGGTACGAGGTAATAACCTCACTATAAACACTGGGTACCAGTAGAGTCCATGTGCAGGGGTATGAGGTAATAACCTCACTATAAACACTGGGTACCAGTAGAGTCCATGTGCAGGGGTACGAGGTAATAACCTCACTATAAACACTGGGTACCAGTAGAGTCCATGTGCAGGGGTACGAGGTAATAACCTCACTATAAACACTGGGTACCAGTAGAGTCCATGTGCAGGGGTACGAGGTAATAACTTGACTATACACTGGGTACCAGTAGAGTCCATGTGCAGGGGTACGAGGTAATAACTTGACTATACACTGGGTACCAGTAGAGTCCATGTGCAGGGGTATGAGGCAATGACCTCACTATAAACACTGGGTACCAGTAGAGTCCATGTGCAGGGGTACGAGGTAATAACCTCACTATAAACACTGGGTACCAGTAGAGTCCATGTGCAGGGGTACGAGGTAATAACTTGACTATACACTGGGTACCAGTAGAGTCCATGTGCAGGGGTACGAGGTAATAACTTGACTATACACTGGGTACCAGTAGAGTCCATGTGCAGGGGTATGAGGCAATGACCTCACTATAAACACTGGGTACCAGTAGAGTCCATTTGCAGGGGTACGAGGTAATAACCTCACTATAAACACTGGGTACCAGTAGAGTCCATGTGCAGGGGTACGAGGTAATAACTTGACTATACACTGGGTACCAGTAGAGTCCATGTGCAGGGGTACGTGGTAATAACTTGAATATACACTGGGTACCAGTAGAGTCCATGTGCAGGGGTACGAGGTAATAACCTCACTATAAACACTGGGTACCAGTAGAGTCAATGTGCAGGGGTACGAGGTAATAACCTCACTATAAACACTGGGTACCAGTAGAGTCCATGTGCAGGGGTACGAGGTAATAACTTGACTATACACTGGGTACCAGTAGAGTCCATGTGCAGGGGTACGTGGTAATAACTTGAATATACACTGGGTACCAGTAGAGTCCATGTGCAGGGGTACGAGGTAATAACCTCACTATAAACACTGGGTACCAGTAGAGTCAATGTGCAGGGGTACGAGGTAATAAGCTCACTATAAACACTGGGTACCAGTAGAGTCCATGTGCAGGGGTACGAGGTAATAACTTGGTTATAAACTGGGTACCAGTAGAGTTGATGTGCAGGGGTACGAGGTAATAACCTGGCTATAAACACTGGGTACCAGTAGAGTTGATGTGCAGGGGTACGAGGTAATAACCTGGCTATAAACACTGGGTACCAGTAGAGTTGATGTGCAGGGGTATGAGGTAATAACCTGGCTATAAACACTGGGTACCAGTAGAGCTGATGTGAAGGGTTACGAGGTAATAACCTGGCTATATACACTGGGTACCAGTAGAGTCCATGTGCAGGGGTACGAGGTAATAACCTGGCTATAAACTGGGTACCAGTAGAGTGCATGTGCAGGGGTATGAGATAATAACCTGGCTATAAACTGGGTACCAGTAGAGTCCATGTGCAGGGGTATGAGATAATAACCTCACTATAAACACAGGGTACCAGTAGTGTCCATGTGCAGGGGTACAAGGTAATAATGTGTCTATAAACACTGGGTACCAGTAGAGTTGATGTGCAGGGGTATGAGATAATAACCTGGCTACAAACACTGGGTACCAGTAGTGTCCATGTGCAGGGGTACGAGGTAATAACTTGGCTATATACACAGGGTACCAGTACCTAGTTGATGTGCAGGGGTACGAGGTAATAACATGGCTATATACATGGGGTACCAGTACCTAGTTGATGTGCAGGGGTACGTTGTAATAACTTGGCTATATACACATGGTACCAGTACCGAGTCGATGTGCAGGGGTACGAGGTAGTTGAGGTAGATATGTACATAAAGCTAGCAATAAAGTAACAGATCAGAAAATAAACAGTAGCAGCAGCATATGTGACGAGTCCAAAAAAGTTGGTATAAAAAGGATCAATGCAGATAGTCTGGGTAGTTTCTTGGTTAATTAACTAACTGCAGTCAAATGGCTTGGTGCATCATTTCCGCTTGTCGTGTAGTAGCAGCGAAAACAGTCTATGAATTGGGAAGCTGAAGTCTTTCACAATTTGTAGAGCCTTCCTTTGACACCGCCCTGAAAAGAGGTCCTGGATGGCAGGAAGCTAAGCCTTGGTAAAGAGGTCCTGGATGGCAGGAAGCTAAGCCTTGGCGAAGAGGTCCTGGATGGCAGGAAGCTAAGCCTTGGTAAAGAGGTCCTGGATGGCAGGAAGCTAAGACTTGGTAAAAAGGTCCTGGATGGCAGGGAGCTAAGCCCTGGTGAGGAGGTCCTGGATGGCAGTGCGCTAAGCCTTGAGGCCGGATGCCAAGCAGTTGCCATACCAATCAGTTTCCATACTAAGCAGTTGCCATACCAAGCAGTTGCCATACCAATCAGATGCCATACTAAGCAGTTGCCATACCAAGCAGTTGCCATACCAATCAGTTGCCATACCAATCAGTTGCCATACCAATCAGATGCCATACTAAGCAGTTGCCATACCAATCAGATGCCATACTAAGCAGTTGCCATACCAAGCAATTGCCATGCCAAGCAGTTGCCTTATCAAGTGATGATACAGCCAATCAAGATGGTGCAGCTGTAGAACATTTTGAGGATCTGAGGGCCTACTGGACTACTGGACCACTGGACCACTGGCCCGCTGGACTACTGGATCACTGGCCTGCTGGACTACTGAACCACTGGACTACTGGACCACTGGACTACTGGACCACTGCTATATTGGACCACTGAACCACTGGCATACTGGACCACTGGCATACTGGACCACTGGACCACTGGCATACTGGACCACTGGTATACTGGACCACTGGACTACTGGACCACTGGTATACTGGACCACTGAACCACTGGCATACTGGACCACTGGCATACTGGACCACTGGACCACTGGCATACTGGACCACTGGTATACTGGACCACTGGTATACTGGACCACTGGTATACTGGACCACTGGCATACTGGACCACTGGTATACTGGACCACTGGCATACTGGATCACTGGCATACTGGACCACTGGTATACTGAACCACTGGAAGACTGGTATACTGAACCACTGGACCACTGGTATACTGGACCACTGGCATACTGTACCACTGGACCACTGGACCACTGGCATACTGGACCACTGGCATACTGGACCACTGGCATACTGGACCACCGGACCACTGGTATACTGGACTTCTGGACCACTGGTATACTGGACCACTTGTATACTGGACAACTGGACCACCGGTATATTGGACCACTGGACCACTGGTATACTGGACGTCTGGACCACCGGTTTACTAGACCACTGGTATACTGGACCACTGGATCACCGGTATACTGGACCACTGGTATACTGGACCTCTGGACCACCTGGTTTACTAGACCACTGGTATACTGGACCTCTGGACCACTGGTATACTGGACCACTGGTATACTGGACCACTGGACCACCGGTATACTGGACCACTGGACCACTGGTATACTGGACCTCTGGACCACCGGTATACTAGACCACTGGACCACTGTTATACTGGACCTCTGGACCACTGGACCACTGGTATACTGGACCTCTGGACCACTGGACCACTGGTATACTGGACCTCTGGACCACTGGTATACTGGACCACTGGTATACTGGACCTCTGGACCACTGGTATACTGGACCACTGGTATACTGGACCTCTGGACCACTGGACCACTGGACCACTGGTATACTGGACCTCTGGACCACTGGTATACTGGACCACTGGTATACTGGACCTCTGGACCACTGGTATACTGGACCACTGGTATACTGGACCACTGGACCACTGGTATACTGGACCTCTGGACCACTGGTATACTGGACCACTGGTATACTGGACCACTGGACCACTGGTATACTGGACCACTGGTATACTGGACCACTGGACGACTGGTATACTGGACCACTGGACGACTGGACCACTGGTATACTGGACCACTGGTCGACTGGACCACTGGTATACTGGACCACTGGTATACTGGACCACTGGTATACTGGACCACTGGACGACTGGACCACTGGACGACTGGACCACTGGACGACTGGACCACTGGTAAACTGGACCACTGGTATACTGGACCACTGGTATACTGGACCACTGGACGACTGGACCACTGGTATACTGGACCACTGGTATACTGGACCACTGGTATACTGGACCACTGGCATACTCAAAAAGAGCTTATACTGTAGAATTCTGTGTGTGTGTGTGCGCATGTGTGTGTGCGTATGTCTGTGTGTGTGCATGTCTGTCCCTGTCTGTTTGTTTGAGAGTGTGTGTGTGCGCGTGTGTGCGTGTGTGTGTGTGTGCAGGTAGAAGGGTGTTGTACACCTGGAGACGACATGTAGGCCCACACACACTGCTGTGGATGAGAACTCCACTTCTTTATCCCTCCCAGACACACTCATATAGCACAATCAGCCCAATGGTATACACACACGCACACAGGCACGCACACACGCACGCACGCACGCACGCACACACACACACACACACACACACACACACACACACACACACACACACACACACACACACACACACACACACACAAGAATAAGTCATTGTCAAGGGAAGGGGGTCCCCGCAAGAATAAGTGTTGACAGTCACAGTCTTGATGTCAGGGTTAGAAAGCTCTGCGTTTATCTGTTGATGTAAACTTTGGCTGCGTGTCGTTTTGCACCTGGTTTTTATTTGTGTTTATTTATGAACTGCTCTGAAAATCAACCCCCACTCCCCTCCCAAATTTGTCCAATTTTGTCCAATCACACACACACACACACACACACACACACACACACACACACACACACACACACACACACACACACACACACACACACACACACACACACACACACACACACACACACACACACACACACACACACTGGCAGATGACATTTTACAAGCAATTTCCTCAATACAGTGGCTGCTGTTTGTCTAATAAACCAGGATGGAAACCAGGTGAAAATAGAGGGACTTAAAACCACTCTCTCTCTCACCCAATTTGAGTCTGTTTTATATTTTATTTGAGCTGTTTTCAAATTGAGACGTTGAAACTTGGGGTGTGCCGAAATGACCATACTCGAATTCAGTGGCGATTTTAGCATGTAAATCTTGGTGAGGCAAAAACTGTATTTAAAAAAATGATGCATGCCAGCAAAGCCACTACAAAACACAACACAACACTAAACAATGCATGAATTGGACAATAACGGTGACAAACGGTGCCCACAAACTGTTAGGGCCGACATAAAACTGTCCCTACAGCAGAGCTTTCTTTTCAGCACCATGGAGTGAATACTTCCCACTGTTATACCTGGCTATCAGTAGAGCCTTGTCTGTCAGCGAAACAGTTAATTCAACCTCATTTACTGCCTTTTAAAAAAATATAGCTGATATGGCTGACTTGCTGAAACAAATGGGGTTTCTACTGGAAATTGAGATGTACAAACTATGGCATAAGGGGACGACAAGTGGATAAGAGGCAATTTCGATTAAGACATTAATGAACGAGCTAGGACAGACATAGTCAGTATAACTATTTGTCATTACATAGGCCGTTCTTACAGTATTCTCCTTGTACACCAAGTCAGAACTGTAGGATAAATACAGGGGGCATATAAGCAGACAACAAAGCTCTTACAATATTCAATGATGACATTTCTCTAAAACAGGCTATAGGCTACATGTGCACCATCAAGTCAGAACAGTTGGCAGAATTATGAGGGAAGAAATAGACCAATTTATTAGTGTGAGGCACATGGGCTTCTAACAGCTTACTACAAAACATACACTTAGTATTACTTTCTTTGCTACAGTAAACAGATCTCCCTGTCAAATTACTTCATTTATACAGCAGCATACAATACATGTTACTCACCTTGTTGTGCTGTGCTCACTTGAACAGGAAGTTGGCGTGCTGGTTCTTCTTATGGGCTCTAGAAATAGTGGAATTCCCAAAGTGGAATTCCGAGTTGGATGACCGTTCAAAGCCTCCTAGGTGGCGCAGTGGTTAAGGGCATTGTACTGTACTGTAGCGCCAGCTGTACCACCAGAGTCTCTGGGTTCGCGCCCAGGCTCTGTCATAACCGGACGCGACCGGAAGGTCGAATTGGCCTAGTGTCGTCCGGGTTAGAGAGGGCTTGGCCAGTAGGGATATCCTTATCTCATCGCACACTGGCGCAGTGCGTGCTAACCAAGGTTGCCTGGTGCACGGTGTTTCCTCCGACACATTGGTGCTTCTGGGTTGGATGTGCGCTGTGTTAAGAAGCAGTGCGGCTTGGTTGTGTATTGGATGACTTTCAACCTTTGTCTCTCCGGAGCCCGTACGGGTGTTGAAGCGATGAGACAAGATAGTAGCAACTAAAAACAATTGGATACCATGAAATAGGGGTAACATTTTTAAAAAAGATATCCAACCCAGAAGCACCAATGTGTTGGAGGAAACACCACCAATAACAATAATAATAATTTTGCCTATTTTCCTAGTCGGAGTTAGTTTTATCCGAGTTCCCAGTTGTCTGAGGTCTGAGATTTCCCAGTTCAAGTTTCCAGTTGTCTTGAACTCACTGAGTGAGGTCTGAGATTTCCCAGTTCAAGTTTCCAGTTGTTTTGAAGGAAGAAGTCATGACGTGCCCTTTTTCGAGTTATCCAATTGATAGCTACAATCTTGTCTCATCGCTGCAACTTGGACTTGGTCAAAGTTGAGAGCCTGCTTCTTGACACACTGCTTCTTGACACACTGCTTCTTGACACACTGCTTGCTTAACCCGGAAGCACCAATGAGCCAGAGGAAACACCATCGAACTGACGACCGAAGTCAGTATGCAGGCGCCCGGCCCGCCAAACCCTCCCCTAACCCAGACGACAATGGGCCAATTGTGCGCCACCTCAGGGGGCTTCCGGTCACAGCCTGTGATCGAACCCGGCGCTGCAGTGGGGTCGTAGCACTCATTATTGAATTTGAGATCCAACTTGTTGTGAAATGCTCAATGGCCAATGAGCACCGATACGTTTTACCCATAATTTCTCTTCATATGACAGGGATTGAAAATGATTTGCCAGCAGATTGCTGACTTGATTCATGATGATGACTGCCTAGCTTGTTAGCTAAGATTTTGAATGTATGATGTTGACATGATCAGACCATTCCAAGCTACGGTAGATATAACGTGATTTGACGTCCTTTTATCTGTGGCCAATGACCTTGAGCCTTCTTGGATGGGCACTTCTAATGTAACTCTATGGCAGCAGATCAAATCAAAATCAAACATTTGTACATGTAGGTAGGGGTAAATCAACAAAAAAATAAACGAAGGGGGGTGTCAACGTAAATAGTTAAGCTGCCATTTGATGAATTGTTCAGCAGTCTCATGGCTTGGGGGTAGAAGTTGTTAAGGAGCCTTTTGGTCCTAGTCTTGGCGCTCTGGTACCACTTGCCGTGCGGTAGCAGAGAGAACAGTCTTTGACTTGGGTGACTGGAGTCTTTGACAATTTTGGGGGCTTTCCTCTGACACCGCCTAGTATATAGGTCCTGGATGGCAGGAAGCTTGGCCCCAGTGATGTACTGGGCCGTACACACTACATTCTGTAGCACCTTATGGTCAGATGCCGAGCTGTTGCCAAGCAGTTGAGTTGCCATACCAGGCTGTGAAGCAACCGGCCAGGATGCTCTCGCTGGTGCAGCTGTAGAACTTTTTGAGGGTCTGGAGACCCATGCCAAATCTTTCAGTCTCCTGAAGGGGAAAAGGTGTCCCGCCCTCTTTACTACTGTCTTGGTGTGTTTGGACCGTGATAATTATTTGGTGATGTGGACACCAATGAACCTGAAACTCTCGACCCGCTCCACTACAGTCCTGTCGATGTTAATCGGAGCCTGTTCAGCCCCCCTTTTCCTGTAGTCCATGATCAGCTCCTTTGTCTTGCTCACATTGTTGTCCTGGCACCACACTGCCAGGTCTCTGACCTGCTCCCAATAGGCTGTCTCATCATTGTCGGTGATCAGGCCTACCACTGTTGTGTTGTCAGCAAACTTAATGACGATGTTGCAGTCGTGTTAGGCCACTCAGTCATGGGTAAATAGGGAGTACAGGAGGGGACTAAGCACATACCCCTGACGGGCCCCAGTGTTGAGGATCAGCGAGGTAGATGTCTTGTTGCCTACCCTTACCACCTGGGGGCGGCCAGTCAGGAAGTCCAGGATCCAGTTGCAGAGGGAGGTGTTTAGTCCCAGAGTCCTTAGCTGAGTGATGAGCTTCGTGGGCACTATGGTGTTGAACGTTGAGCTGTAGTCGATAAACAGCATTCTCACATAGGTGTTCATTTTGTCCAGGTGAAAAAGGGCGATGTGGAATGCGATTGAGATTGCGTCATCTGTGGATCTGTTGGGGCTGTATGCAAATTGGAGTGGGTCTAGGGCACATATGTCAGAGTCAAGGCCCGCGGGCCACATCCGGCCCGCGAGAAGGTTTTTTACGGCCCCTGGGATGATCTTGATTTATTATTAGAACCGGCCCGCAGACCGCAGCAAGCCGGCAGCCCGCAGATCTTTTACACGCACCAATACTACATTTCCCACAATGCAACGGTGACGCACCGAGCAGTAGGCTGCTTCATTTCAATATTTATTGGCACAGCAGTTGTCAGCATCACAGTAAAATTAACTTTCAGATACCCATCAAAAATGGCAAAACGGAAGGTGGACACTGAGAACCGGGGTTTCAAACAAGGTGGGAGTCGGAGTATTTGTTCACGGAGGTAGCTGGAAAACCTGTGTGTCTTCTGTGTGGAGAAAGTGTGGCGGTACTGAAAGAGTATAATCTGAGACGACATTATGAAACGAAACACGCGGACAAAAACAAGAATATGGACATGGAACAAAGGCTACAAAAGGCAGAGGAATTAAAACGAGGCCTCAAATCTGGCTCTGTTCAAAAAGCCAAATCACAAGGCCAGGCTGCTGTCAAGGCCAGTTTTATTTTGGCAGAAGAGATCGCTAAATCAGCCCGGCCATTTACGGAGGGGGATTTCATCAAAAACTGCATGATTAAAGTTTGTGACGAAGTTTGCCCAGAAAAAAGGCAACTCTTTTTAAATGTGAGTCTGAGCAGAAACACCATTGCCGAGAGAGTAGACCAGTTGTCCATCAATCTAAAAGAGCAGCTTGTGAAAAAGGGAAAAGATTTCATTGCATATTCCTTGGCTGTGGATGAGAGCACCGACATTTCTGACATTGCCCAGTTGTCAATTTTCATCCGCGAGTGGACTCCAGCCTAAGCGTGACAGAGGAGTTTTTGGCTTTACGTCCTATGCATGGCACAACTACGGGGCATGATTTGTATGAAGAGGTGTCAAGATGTGTAAATGAGATGGAGCTGCCTTGGGAAAACTCGTGGGTTTGACAACCGACGGAGCACCTGCGATGTGTGGGACACAGGAGCGGACTGGTGGCGAAGATACGGGAAAAGATGCAAGAGGAAAACGCGACAGGTGAGCTGACAGCTTATCATTGTATCATACACCAGGAAGCGTTGTGCGGTAAAGCCTTGAAAATGGAGCATGTAATGAGCATCATCACGCGCACAGTTAACTTTATCAGAGCCAAAGGTTTGAATCACCGCCAGTTCAAGGCATTTCTGACGGAGTTAGAAACGGAGCATGGTGATTTGCCTTATCACACAGAGGTGCGATGGCTAAGCCAGGGAAAGGTGCTTCAAAGATGTTTCGAGCTTCGTGAGGAGATTTGTCTGTTCTTGGACAGCAAAGGGAAAGACACAACACAACTCCGAGACGAAATGTTTCTGTGTGAAATGGCTTTTCTGTGTGACATTACGAGTCATCTGAATGCAATGAACTTGCAGCTGCAGGGTCGGGATCGTGTCATCTCTGATATGTACAGTACAGTGAAGGCATTTAAAACCAAACTGACTCTGTGGGAGACGCAGATGCGGAAAGAAAATTTGAGCCACTTTCCCAGCTGCCAGACCATGAAAGAGAAGCTCTCTACCAGTGCGTTCCCGAGCGCACAGTTGGCTGATAAAATAGGTATGCTTGCCGCTGACTTTCGACGCCGATTTGCTGACTTTGAAGCACAAAAAAGCAGGTTGGAACTGCTCGGTAACCCATTTGCTGTTGACGTGGAAAGCTCACCACCAAACCTCCAAATGGAGTTGATTGACCTCAATGCAATGATGCACTGAGGGCAAAATATGCGGCAGTGGGTGCTGCGGAGTTCGCCCGTTTCCTCCCGACACAATGCCCCAGCTGCGCATCCAGGCTGCTCAAACGTTGTCTATGTTTGGCAGCACATACCTGTGTGAACAACTGTTTTCTTTGATGAACTTGAACAAAACATCACACAGAAGTCGACTTACTGCTGAACACCTCCACTCAATTCTGAGGATTTCCTCAGCTCAGAGCCTTACCCCGAACATTGATGAACTTGTGGAAAAGATGGGACACCACCAAGTATCACCCTCAACCTCAAACAAGTGAACATTACTGTGCAATCACATATTTAGAGTTTTTACTCAGTTCAAGTTTAAAAGTTAAAGTTTAATATTTGTTTTCACTGCATGTTACTTCTCCTTAAACAAAGTGTTGTTTTTGATTAATAGATTTTTGCACTTTATTTTATTGTATTTCAATCCAATTATATTTTAAAAATATTTCAGTTGAGTGGATGATAGAAAATTGCTATTATTGTTTTTTTCTTTGAAGTAAATTTAGCCCACTTTTGCTAAAATAGAAAATATAGGCTACTGATGGTGCCTTGAATACCGGTTTCTTTCATTTAATGTTCATGTTATGGGGATTTTTATATAAAGGAAATTTGTCTTTTGTGTCTGTTGAAAATTAAAGATTACTGACAGAGCCATAAGAAAATATTGCTTTATTTATCTGATCATATTGGAATATATTTGTTAGGTTTTCAGTAGGTTCAATTAGGTTCACTAGACTATATGCGTCATTTAAAAATTTTTCAATGAACATTCGAACAGTCCGGCCCTCGGCTTGTAGCTAAATTTTTTATTTGGCCCTCCGTCCATTTGACTTTGACACCCCTGGTCTAGGGTATCCAAGAGGATGCTGTTGATGTGAGCCAGGACCAGCTTTTCAAGCCCTTCATTGCTACAGATGTGAGTGCTACGGGACAGTAATCATTTAGGCATGTTACCTTCACTTCCTTGGGCAAAGGGACTATGGTGGTCTGCTTGAAACATGTACAGTTGAAGTCGGAAGTTTACAGGCACTAAGGTTGGAGTCATTAAAACTTGTTTTTCAACCACTCCACACATTTCTTGTTAACAAACTATAGTTTCTGAGTGGTATGACGGCTGCGTTGTCCCATGGTGTTTATACTTGCGGACTATTGTTTATACAGATGAACGTGGTACCTTCAGGTGTTTGGAAATTGCTCCCAAGGATCAACCAGACTCGTGGAGGTCTATAATTTCTTTCTGAGGTCTTGCTGATTTCTTTTGATTTTCCCATGATGTCAAGCAAAGAGGCACTGAGTTTGAAGGTAGGCCTTGAAATACATCCACAGGTACACCTCCAATTGACTTAAATTATGTCAATTAGCCTATCAGAAGCATCTAAAGCCATGACATAATTTTCTGGAATTTTCCAAGCTGTTTAAAGGAAAAGTCAATTTAGTGTATGTAAACTTCCTACCCACTGGAATTGTGATACGGTGAATTCTAAGTGAAATAATTTGTCTGTAAACAATTTTTGGAAAAATTACTTGTGTCATGCACAAAGTAGATGTCCTAACTGACTTGCCAAAACTATAGTTTATTACAGAGAAATGTGTCGAGTGGTTGAAAAACAAGTTTTAATGACTCCAAACTTAGTGCATGTAAACTTCCGACTTCAACTGTATATATTTTTCAAATGTAACCTTTATTTAACTAGGCAAGTCAGTTTTGAAAAAAATCTTATTTACAATGACGGTCTACACCGCCCAAACCCGGACGGCGCTGGGCCAATTGTACGCTTTGGGACTCCCAATCACGGCCGGTTGTGATACAGCCTGGATTCGAACCAGGGTGTCCGTGGTGACGCCCATCTCGGGAGCCCAAAGGCTGGTCATCTTGGTTTGTACCTGTAGACTTTCTATCACCATGAAGAAAAACAATGTGCAATACAGAAATTTGAGGACATTGTGACATCAAGTGGTTTGTGTTGATGTGATGATGTGGCACGGTTGTCAGAGCTCGGTGCGTACAATGCTACAGTTGTAGTTGCTATTCCCACGGGGGACCAGTACAAAAATGTATTAAAACTCACTACTGTAAAAGTTGCTCTGGATAAGAGCGTCTATTAAAAGGAATGAAAGACCATTTCAGTTTTCACATAGAAATATAATCAAGCAAGTATTGTTATATTTCACAAGTATTATCAGATTAACAGTGGTAAACCAAAGGACCCATATAGACATCTTCAGCCCAAGCAATCATTTTTTCTGCAAATCACAGCACCCCACCAACCCCAAACTACTTCCCGCGGCTATGCCTCGGCACACACCTAACTGCCTGAGAGAGAGAGAGAGCGAGAGAGAGAGAGAGAGAGAGAGAGAGAGAGAGAGAGAGAGAGAGAGAGAGAGAGAGAGAGAGAGAGAGAGAGAGATTAATATAACTACAGTTTATCCTGGAGTTTCCGTTCAGTGTAGAGAACTCTTGCTTTTACAGCTGGGTCTGTCTGACTGCCTGTCTGTCTCACCTCTGGTCTGTCTCCCCCCTGGTCTGTCTCCCCCCTGGTCTGTCTGTCTCCCGCCTGGTCTGTCTGTCTCACCCCTGGTCTGTCTGTCTCACACCTGGTCTGTCTGTCTCCCCCCTGGTCTGTCTGTTTCCCCCTGGTCTGTCTGTCTCAACCTCTGGTCTGTCTCCCCCTTGGTCTGTCTCCACCCTGGTCTGTCTGTCTCAACCTCTGGTCTGTCTGTCTCCCCCTGGTCTGTCTGTCTCCCCTGGTCTGTCTGTCTCCCCTGGTCTGTCTGTCTCCCCCCTGGTCTGTCTGTCTCCCCCTGGTCTGTCTGTCTCAACCTCTGGTCTGTCTCCCCCCTGGTCTGTCTGTCTCCCCCTGGTCTGTCTGTCTCCCCCTGGTCTGTCTGTCTCCCCCCTGGTCTGTCTGACTCCCCCTGGTCTGTCTGTCTCACCCCTGGTCTGTCTGTCTCCCCCCTGGTCTGTCTGACTCCCCTGGTCTGTCTGTCTCACCCTGGTCTGTCTGTCTCCCCCTGGTCTGTCTGTCTCCCCTGGTCTGTCTCCCTGGTCTGTCTATCTCCCCCTGGTCTGTTTGTCTCCCCCTGGTCTGTCTGTCCCCCCCTGGTTTGTCTGTCTCACCCCTGGTCTGTATCCCCCTGGTCTGTCCCCCCTGGTCTGTCTGTCTCAACCTCTGGTCTGTCTCCTCTGGTCTGTCCCCCCTGGTCTGTCTGTCTCCCCCTGGTCTGTCTGTCTCCCCCTGGTCTGTCTGTCTCCCCCTGTCTCCCCCTCTCTGTTTGTCTCCCCCTGGTCTGTCTGTCTCCCCCTGGTTTGTCTGTCTCACCCCTGGTCTGTATCCCCCTGGTCTGTCTCCCCCTGGTCTGTCTGTCTCACCCCTGGTCTGTCTGTCTCCCCCCTGGTCTGTCTCCCACCTGGTCTGTTTGTCTCCCCCTGGTCTGTCTATCTCACCCCTGGTCTGTCTGTCTCACCCCTGGTCTGTCTGTCTCCCCCCTGGTCTGTCTCCCACCTGGTCTGTTTGTCTCCCCCTGGTCTGTCTGTCTCCCCAGGTCTGTCTGTCTCCCCTGGTCTGTCTGTCTCCCCTGGTCTGTCTGTCTCCCCCTGGTCTGTCTCCCCTGGTCTGTCTGTCTCCCCCTGGTCTGTCTCCCCCTGGTCTGTTTGTCTCCCCCCTGGTCTGTCTGTCTCCCTCTGGTCTGTCTGTCTCCCCCTGGTCTGTCTGTCTCCCCCCTGGTCTGTCTGTCTCCCCCTGGTCTGTCTGTCTCCCCTGGTCTGTTTGTCTCCCTGGTCTGTCTGTCTCCCCCTGGTCTGTTTGTCTCCCCCTGGTCTGTCTGTCTCCCCTGGTCTGTCTGTCTCCCCCTGGTCTGTCTGTCTCCCCTGGTCTGTCTGTCTCCCCCTGGTCTGTCTGTCTCCCCTGGTCTCTGTCTCCCCCTGGTCTGTCTGGGTCTCCCCTGGTCTGTCTGTCTCCCCCCTGGTCTGTTTGTCTCCCCCCTGGTCTGCCTGTCTCCCCCCTGGTCTGTCTGTCTCCCCTGGTCTGTCTGTCTCTCCCTGGTCTGTCTGTCTCCCCTGGTCTGTCTGTCTCCCCCTGGTCTGTCTGTCTCCCCTGGTCTCTCTGTCTCCCCTGGTCTGTCTGTCTCCCCCTGGTCTGTCTGTCTCCCCCTGGTCTGTTTGTCTCCCCCCTGGTCTGTCTGTCTCCCCCCTGGTCTGTTTGTCTCCCCCTGGTCTGTCTGTCTCCCCCCTGGTCTGTCTGTCTCCCCCTGGTCTGTCTGTCTCCCCCTGGTCTGTCTGTCTCCCCCCTGGTCTGTCTGTCTCCCCCCTGGTCTGTCTGTCTCCCCCTGGTCTGTCTGTCTCTCCTGGTCTGTCTGTCTCCCCTGGTCTGTCTGTCTCTCCCTGGTCTGTCTGTCTCCCCTGGTCTGTCTGTCTCCCCTGGTCTGTCTGTCTCCCCCCTGTCTGTCTCCCCCAGGTCTGTCTGTCTCCCCTGGTCTGTCTGTCTCTCCCCTGGTCTGTCTCCCCCCTGGTCTGTCTGTCTCCCCCTGGTCTGTCTGTCTCCCCCCTGGTCTGTCTGTCTACCCCTGGTCTGTCTGTCTCCCCCTGGTCTGTCTGTCTCCCCCTGGTCTGTGTTCACCCTCTGATCTACTTCACTCTGTTTAATTGCCCTGATTTAATCACCACTGTGGGAGATGACAGGGGCCATATGTGAAACACACACATACAGTATATAAAGGATATGAATTGGGTGGGTTGAGATGATTAAATATAAAAGCACCAAACCTCTCTCTAAAAGCTTCACTTATTCAACACCCTTACTTGAAGATTACTAGATTACTAAATAGATTACCAAGAAAAGCTCATCCATTGCTTTTGCCTTTGTGCAGATTATCTCATTTTCGATTAATTGAAAATTATACTTTTTTCAAAGTATGTCTCTTTTTCAAACCAACATTGCAGAGCTACAATTTCAATTTCCTCCCCCTGAAAAGATAGAACAAATATTACAACAAATATTATGGAGGATCTGAAATGTGCTGGTTGATAAAATACTGTACCTGTATTTATGGGAAATGTTTTAAAGGGTATTTTGTTCTTAATTGATATTGTAAAGAGGAATGGTAGAGTTATGTCCTTCATGGAGTTATCAGAATTGTACGGGAAGGTCTGTTCAATCCAATATTTACAAGCATTTGATTACAGCATTGTCCCAAACCTGGAGGAGACAGGTGGCAGCGGGAGGAGGTAGGGAACTGGTCTGTCTGCCCATTATAAAGGATCAAAACTGGAGGAGACAGGTGGCAGTAGGAGGAGGTAGGGAACTGGTCTGTCTGCCCAATATAAAGGATCTAAACTGGAGGAGACAGGTGGCAGTAGGAGGAGGTAGGGAACTGGTCTGTCTGCCCAATATAAAGGATCTAAACTGGAGGAGGCAGGTGGCAGTAGGAGGAGGTAGGGAACTGGTCTGTCTGCCCAATATAAAGGATCAAAACTGGAGGAGACAGGTGGCAGTAGGAGGAGGTAGGGAACTGGTCTGTCTGCCCAATATAAAGGATCTAAACTGGAGGAGACAGGTGGCAGTAGGAGGAGGTAGAGAACTGGTCTGTCTGCCCAATATAAAGGATCAAAACTGGAGGAGACAGGTGGCAGCGGGAGGAGGTAGGGAACTGGTCTGTCTGCCCATTATAAAGGATCAAAACTGGAGGAGACAGGTGGCAGTAGGAGGAGGTAGGGAACTGGTCTGTCTGCCCATTATAAAGGATCAAAACTGGAGGAGACGGGTGGCAGTAGGAGGAGGTAGGGAACTGGTCTGTCTGCCCAATATAAAGGATCAAAACTGGAGGAGACAGGTGGCAGCGGGAGGAGACAGGTGGCAGCGGGAGGAGGTAGGGAACTGGTCTGTCTGCCCAATATAAAGGATCAAAACTGGAGGAGACGGGTGGCAGTAGGAGGAGGTAGGGAACTGGTCTGTCTGCCCAATATAAAGGATCAAAACTGGAGGAGACAGGTGGCAGTAGGAGGAGGTAGGGAACTGGTCTGTCTGCCCAATATAAAGGATCAAAACTGGAGGAGACAGGTGGCAGCGGGAGGAGGAAGGGAACTGGTCTGTCTGCCCAATATAAAGGATCAAAACTGGAGGAGACAGGTGGCAGCGGGAGGAGACAGGTGGCAGCGGGAGGAGGTAGGGAACTGGTCTGTCTGCCCAATATAAAGGATCAAAACTGGAGGAGACAGGTGGCAGACAGGTGGCAGTAGGAGGAGGTAGGGAACTGGTCTGTCTGCCCAATATAAAGGATCAAAACTGGAGGAGACAGGTGGCAGTAGGAGGAGGTAGGGAACTGGTCTGTCTGCCCAATATAAAGGATCAAAACTGGAGGAGACAGGTGGCAGTAGGAGGAGGTAGGGAACTGGTCTGTCTGCCCAATATAAAGGATCAAAACTGGAGGAGGCAGGTGGCAGTAGGAGGAGGTAGGGAACTGGTCTGTCTGCCCATTATAAAGGATCAAAACTGGAGGAGGCAGGTGGCAGTAGGAGGAGGTAGGGAACTGGTCTGTCTGCCCATTATAAAGGATCAAAACTGGAGGAGGCAGGTTGCAGCAGGAGGAGGTAGGGAACTGGTCTGTCTGCCCAATATAAAGGATCAAAACTGGAGGAGACAGGTGGCAGTAGGAGGAGGTAGGGAACTGGTCTGTCTGCCCATTATAAAGGATCAAAACTGGAGGAGACAGGTGTCAGCGGGAGGAGGTAGGGAACTGGTCTGTCTGCCCAATATAAAGGATCTAAACTGGAGGAGACAGGTGGCAGCGGGAGGAGGAAGGGAACTGGTCTGTCTGCCCAATATAAAGGATCAAAACTGGAGGAGACAGGTGGCAGCGGGAGAAGGTAGGGAACTGGTCTGTCTGCCCAATATAAAGGATCAAAACTGGAGGAGACAGGTGGCAGTAGGAGGAGGTAGGGAACTGGTCTGTCTGCCCAATATAAAGGATCAAAACTGGAGGAGACAGGTGGCAGTGGGAGGAGGTAGGGAACTGGTCTGTCTGCCCAATATAAAGGATCTAAACTGGAGGAGACAGGTGGCAGTAGGAGGAGGTAGGGAACTGGTCTGTCTGCCCAATATAAAGGATCTAAACTGGAGGAGACAGGTGGCAGTAGGAGGAGGTAGGGAACTGGTCTGTCTGCCCAATATAAAGGATCAAAACTGGAGGAGACAGGTGGCAGTAGGAGGAGGTAGGGAACTGGTCTGTCTGCCCAATATAAAGGATCAAAACTGGAGGAGACAGGTGGCAGTAGGAGAAGGTAGGGAACTGGTCTGTCTGCCCAATATAAAGGATCAAAACTGGAGGAGACAGGTGGCAGTAGGAGGAGGTAGGGAAATGGTCTGTCTGCCCAATATAAAGGATCCAAACTGGAGGAGACAGGTGGCAGCGGGAGGAGGTAGGGAACTGGTCTGTCTGCCCAATATAAAGGATCAAAACTGGAGGAGACAGGTGGCAGTTGGAGGAGGTAGGGAACTGGTCTGTCTGCCCATTATAAAGGATCAAAACTGGAGGAGACAGGTGGCAGTAGGAGGAGGTAGAGAACTGGTCTGTCTGCCCATTATAAAGGATCAAAACTGGAGGAGACAGGTGGCAGTTGGAGGAGGTAGGGAACTGGTCTGTCTGCCCAATATAAAGGATCCAAACTGGAGGAGACAGGTGGCAGCGGGAGGAGGTAGGGAACTGGTCTGTCTGCCCAATATAAAGGATCCAAACTGGAGGAGACAGGTGGCAGCGGGAGGAGGTAGGGAACTGGTTTGTCTGCCCATTATAAAGGATCAAAACTGGAGGAGACAGGTGGCAGCGGGAGGAGTTAGGGAACTGGTCTGTCTGCCCATTATAAAGGATCAAAACTGGAGGAGACAGGTGGCAGTACTGGTCTGTCTGCCCAATATAAAGGATCAAAACTGGAGGAGACAGGTGGCAGTAGGAGGAGGTAGGGAACTGGTCTGTCTGCCCAATATAAAGGATCAAAACTGGAGGAGACAGGTGGCAGTAGGAGGAGGTAGGGAACTGGTCTGTCTGCCCAATATAAATGATCAAAACTGGAGGAGACAGGTGGCAGTAGGAGGAGGTAGGGAACTGGTCTGTCTGCCCATTATAAAGGATCAAAACTGGAGGAGACAGGTGGCAGTAGGAGGAGGTAGGGAACTGGTCTGTCTGCCCATTATAAAGGATCAAAACTGGAGGAGACAGGTGGCAGCGGGAGGAGGTAGGGAACTGGTCGGTCTGCCCATTATAAAGGATCAAAACTGGAGGAGACAGGTGGCAGTAGGAGGAGGTAGGGAACTGGTCTGTCTGCCCAATATAAAGGATCAAAACTGGAGGAGACAGGTGGCAGTAGGAGGAGGTAGGGAACTGGTCTGTCTGCCCAATATAAAGGATCCAAACTGGAGGAGACAGGTGGCAGTAGGAGGAGGTAGGGAACTGGTCGGTCTGCCCAATATAAAGGATCCAAACTGGAGGAGACAGGTGGCAGTAGGAGGAGGTAGGGAACTGGTCGGTCTGCCCAATATAAAGGATCCAAACTGGAGGAGGCAGGTGGCAGTTGGAGGAGGTAGGGAACTGGTCGGTCTGCCCATTATAAAGGATCCAAACTTGAGGAGACAGGTGGCAGCGGGAGGAGGTAGGGAACTGGTCTGTCTGCCCAATATAAAGGATCAAAACTGGAGGAGACAGGTGGCAGTAGGAGGAGGTAGGGAAATGGTCTGTCTGCCCAATATAAAGGATCCAAACTGGAGGAGACAGGTGGCAGCGGGAGGAGGTAGGGAACTGGTCTGTCTGCCCAATATAAAGGATCAAAACTGGAGGAGACAAGTGGCAGTTGGAGGAGGTAGGGAACTGGTCTGTCTGCCCATTATAAAGGATCAAAACTGGAGGAGACAGGTGGCAGTAGGAGGAGGTAGAGAACTGGTCTGTCTGCCCATTATAAAGGATCAAAACTGGAGGAGACAAGTGGCAGTTGGAGGAGGTAGGGAACTGGTCTGTCTGCCCAATATAAAGGATCCAAACTGGAGGAGACAGGTGGCAGCGGGAGGAGGTAGGGAACTGGTCTCTCTGCCCAATATAAAGGATCCAAACTGGAGGAGACAGGTGGCAGCGGGAGGAGGTAGGGAACTGGTCTGTCTGCCCATTATAAAGGATCAAAACTGGAGGAGACAGGTGGCAGCGGGAGGAGGTAGGGAACTGGTCTGTCTGCCCATTATAAAGGATCAAAACTGGAGGAGACAGGTGGCAGCGGGAGGAGGTAGGGAACTGGTCTGTCTGCCCATTATAAAGGATCAAAACTGGAGGAGACAGGTGGCAGTAGGAGGAGGTAGGGAACTGGTCTGTCTGCCCAATATAAAGGATCAAAACTGGAGGAGACAGGTGGCAGTAGGAAGAGGTAGGGAACTGGTCTGTCTGCCCAATATAAAGGATCAAAACTGGAGGAGACAGGTGGCAGTAGGAGGAGGTAGGCAACTGGTCTGTCTGCCCAATATAAAGGATCAAAACTGGAGGAGACAGGTGGCAGTAGGAAGAGGTAGGGAACTGGTCTGTCTGCCCAATATAAAGGATCAAAACTGGAGGAGACAGGTGGCAGTAGGAGGAGGTAGGCAACTGGTCTGTCTGCCCATTATAAAGGATCAAAACTGGAGGAGGCAGGTTGCAGTAGGAGGAGGTAGGGAACTGGTCGGTCTGCCCAATATAAAGGATCTAAACTGGAGGAGGAATAAAAACAGCATAAATAGGAAAGTACACCAGTTTCATATGAAGACCAGGATGTTGACAGCTGTGCCATACAGATTGAAAAATAGTTGGGAAGAGATTTTTGATGTACCGATTCCAGGGTGTATGAGTTGATATATAAAATGGTGCAAGATTCAAGAACATTTTCAATTATTATATAGAATTCTTGCCACCAACAAAATGTTGAATATTTGGGGCATACAATCATTGAAGCTCTGCAGATTTTGTTGTGAGGATACAGAATCAATAGACCATTTATTTTGGTATTGCCCTCAGGTAGCCTGTTTCTGGTCTCAGGTTCAGGAATGGCTGAAAATGCATAACATCGATCTAAAATTAACCCTAGAAATAGTACTGTCGGGAGATCTGGAGAGACCTGGTCAGTCAATTACTAATATATTAATACTCATAGTAAAAGTATTAATCTTCAACTCGCAATCTGTGGATTCTATTTGATTAGATAGATTGAAATTGTATTTTAAGCTTCACATCATAGTTGAACGATATACTGTGCATAGAAATCTGAGGAGGGTGGCCAGCAGAGATAGGTGGGAGGGGCTGAGGGAAGCTGAGGGTTGGGATGTGGAACTGGAGATAGGTGGGAGGGGCTGAGGGAAGCTGAGGGTTGGGATGTGGAACTGGAGATAGGTGGGAGGGGCTGAGGGAAGCTGAGGGTTGGGATGTGGAACTGGAGATAGGTGGGAGGGGCTGAGGGAAGCTGAGGGTTGGGATGTGGAACTGGAGACAGGTGGGAGGGGCTGAGGGAAGCTGAGGGTTGGGATGTGGAACTGGAGATAGGTGGGAGGGGCTGAGGGTTGGGATGTGGAATTGGAGACAGGTGGGAGGGGCTGAGGGTTGGGATGTGGAACTGGAGAAGGGTGGGGTCTGAGGGAAGCTGAGGGTTGGGATGTGGAACTGGAGATAGGTGGGAGGGGCTGAGGGTTGGGATGTGGAACTGGAGAAGGGTGGGGTCTGAGGGAAGCTGAGGGTTGGGATGTGGAACTGGAGATAGGTGGGAGGGGCTGAGGGTTGGGATGTGGAACTGGAGAAGGGTGGGGTCTGAGGGAAGCTGAGGGTTGGGATGTGGAACTGGAGAAGGGTGGGGTCTGAGGGAAGCTGAGGGTTGGGATGTGGAACTGGAGAAGGGTGGGGTCTGAGGGAAGCTGAGGGTTGGGATGTGGAACTGGAGAAGGGTGGGGTCTGAGGGAAGCTGAGGGTTGGGATGTGGAACTGGAGGAACAGTGGGTTATCTGCCTGTTCAGGGGCAGAACGACAGTTACTGGGCGGGGGATAGAATGACGGTCAAAGATAAAAGTATAAAAAATAAAGTCAAAATAAAACATTAAGTTGAATGACAGCTAATGCCGGTTTGCCTGAGACTGATGCGGTGCAGGGGTTTGTACACGTCACGACATCCGCCGAAGTCGGTCCCTCTCCTTGTTCGGGCGCCGTTTCGGCGGTCGATGTCACCGCCTTTCTAACCACCACCGATCCACTTTTCATTTTCCATTTGTTCTGTCTTTGTCTTATCACACCTGGCTTCACTCAACCAATTACTGGTTTATGATTTAACCCTTTGTTCCCCATGTTTTGTTTGTGAGTGATTGTTATTTGTTACGTGGAGGATTGTCAGGTGTTGCACTTTTGATTTAGACCGTGTTTTTGGCTCTTGTATGTGTTATGTGCTGTGATTTGGGAACTGGTATTAAAGTGCCTCTGTTTATTATACTCTTCTCTCCTGCACTTGACTTTGCCTCCCATATACACGCCTTACAGTACACATTTATATACACTTCAAATGCACACATGTGCGCACACACACACACACACATACACACATACACAGATAAATAGTGCCACACATGTGCGCATACACACACACACACACACATACATACACAGATAAATAGTGCCACACATGTGCGCACACACACACACACACACACACACACACACACACACACACACACACACACACACACACACACACACACACACACATACACAGATAAATAGTGTGCGCACACACACACACACACACACACACACACACACACACACACACACACACACACACACACACACACACACACACACACACACACACACACACACACACATACACACACAGATAAATAGTGCCACACATGTTTGCACACACACACACACACACACACACACACACACACACACACACACACACACACACACACACACACACACATACACAGATAAATAGTGCCACACATGTATTTATTTGATTTATTTAACCTTTATTTAATTAGGCAAGTCAGTTAAAGAACAAATTCTTATTTACGATGACGGCCTACCCCGGACAATCCCGGACGACGCTGGGACAATTGTGCGCCACCCTGTGGGACTCCCAATCACGGACGGTGATTGTCTGATACAGCCTGGATACATGCCCTCAAACACATTCAGTTGGGCTGTTATGATTTTTGTCGTCCTTGATATCTTTAGTTTTTTGTCTTGTTGTTTTATATTTGCGGTTGGGAGCTTGGGCCAGGGGCTAATCGATCGCTGGTCCGGGCCCCCATTTTTGACCTTGTGGTAGATCTGTCAACGTGCCCTTGAGCAGGGTGTTGACCCTGGTTGCTTCTGTGTGTCGCTCCGGATGTGACTCTGTTAGATGACTAATGTGATGTCGTTGTCGAGCGGATTCACTGCAAGTAGATTGTATGCTTAATTATTCAATACATAAAAAAATAAAAAATCATAACTCACACACCATACAGCAAACCTAGACCAGGGCTTCCCAAACTCTTTCACTCGGGGGCCCCCTTCCAGCATGTGGGAACATCCTGCGCCCCCCCCTGCACATGCACTACATATATTTCTATGGGCACATGCACTGTTGCAAAGAAAATGTTGCAGTTTTAAAGCTAATTTTCTTCCTTCCTTCCTTCCTTCCTTCCTTCCTTCCTTCCTTCCTTCCTTCCTTCCTTCCTTCCTTCCTTCCTCCTCTCTTCCTCAATTCCTCTCACCTCTCCTTCCACACTCACCCTTTCACTCCTTCCTTCCTTCCTCCTCTCCTCTCTTCCTCCACTCCTCTAACCCCACACTCACACTCACCCCTTCCTTTTCCCCTTTCCTCACCTATCCTTTCTTTTCATCTTCCCTCTCTGCTCGTCATCCCCAACCTTACCTTTTCCCATTTCGTATTCCTCATCTACCAGTCACATTCTCTCCTCCACTCCCCCTCTTGCACCTGGCCCTTCTCCTCCCTCTCTCCCCCTCTCCCCTCCTACCTAAATACCACACATAAAACGATCAGCCAGGGTCGAAGGGTAGAGGGTTAACTGGAAAGGCCAGCTACTAATCAGTATTTGAAGGGCACTTGGAGTTCTTTCCCAAATTAATTTATGGCATAATTTAGTCAGAACAGGATAAAGAGAGAACTATGAGAGTCTCTCTCTCTCTCTCTCTCTGACTCAGTTAGGTGTGTTGTGATTCTCCAACATGAATATGCATTGTCCAGATTTTCTCCTCCCCAGCAATATGGAGCAGTACATTCTAAAGATAGATAATGAATACATTGGAGTTGAAAGTGATGACATCTTCCTTTGAAGTGAGCATAGCATCAAAGGCATTGCTGATTGGGTCAACTGGGCCGGACTGGAATGTATATTTAGCAGGCAATGGAAAAATAGACATATGCCACACCAACACACACACATGCACACACATCTTCATTCAGGGTCTGTGTTGTTTTTGATGTGTGATGTTTAGACAGCATTGTTGCTGTTGTAGTGATATGTGTGCTCCAGACTAGGACTGTTACAGTGACCGTATTACCACCACACCAGACTAGGACTGTTACAGTGACCGTATTACCACCACACCAGACTAGGACTGTCATGGTGACCGTATTACCACCACACCAGACTAGGACGGTTACAGTGACCGTATTACCACCACACCAGACTAGGACTGTTACGGTGACCATATTACCACCACACCAGACTAGGACTGTTACAGTGACCATATTACCACCACACCAGACTAGGACTGTTACAGTGACCATATTACCACCACACCAGACTAGGACTGTTACAGTGACCATATTACCACCACACCAGACTAGGACTGTCATGGTGACCGTATTACCACCACACCAGACTAGGACTGTTACAGTGACCGTATTACCACCACACCAGACTAGGACTGTTACAGTGACCGTATTACCACCACACCAGACTAGGACTGTTACAGTGACCATATTACCACCACACCAGACTAGGGCTGTCATGGTGAACGTATTACCACCACACCAGACTAGGACTGTTACAGTGACCGTATTACCACCACACCAGACTAGGACTGTTACAGTGACCGTATTACCACCACACCAGACTAGGACTGTCATGGTGACCGTATTACCACCACACCAGACTAGGACTGTTACAGTGACCGTATTACCACCACACCAGACTAGGACTGTTACAGTGACCATATTACCACCAGACTAGGACTGTTACAGTGACCGTATTACCACCACACCAGACTAGGACTGTCATGGTGACCGTATTACCACCACACCAGACTAGGACTGTTACAGTGACCGTATTACCACCACACCAGACTAGGACTGTTACAGTGACCGTATTACCACCACACCAGACTAGGACTGTCATGGTGACCGTATTACCACCACACCAGACTAGGACTGTTACAGTGACCGTATTACCACCACACCAGACTAGGACTGTTACAGTGACCGTATTACCACCACACCAGACTAGGACTGTTACAGTGACCGTATTACCACCACACCAGACTAGGACTGTCATGGTGACCGTATTACCACCACACCAGACTAGGACTGTTACAGTGACAGTATTACAACCACAACAGACTAGGACTGTCATGGTGACCGTATTACCACCACACCAGACTAGGACTGTTACAGTGACCGTATTACCACCACACCAGACTAGGACTGTTACAGTGACCATATTACCACCACACCAGACTAGGACTGTTACAGTGACCATATTACCACCACACCAGACTAGGGCTGTCATGGTGAACGTATTACCACCACACCAGACTAGGACTGTTACAGTGACCGTATTACCACCACACCAGACTAGGGCTGTCATGGTGACCGTATTACCACCACACCAGACTAAGACTGTCATGGTGACCGTATTACCACCACACCAGACTAGGGCTGTCATGGTGACCGTATTACCACCACACCAGACTAGGGCTGTCATGGTGACCGTATTACCACCACACCAGACTAGGGCTGTCAATGGTGACCGTATTACCACCACACCAGACTAGGACTGTTACAGTGACCATATTACCACCACACCAGACTAGGGCTGTTACAGTGACCATATTACCACCAGACTAGGACTGTTACAGTGACCATATTACCACCAGACTAGGGCTGTTACAGTGACCATATTACCACCAGACTAGGGCTGTTACAGTGACCATATTACCACCACACCAGACTAGGACTGTTACAGTGACCATATTACCACCAGACTAGGGCTGTCATGGTGACCGTATTACCACCACACCAGACAAGGGCTGTCATGGTGACCATATTACCACCACACCAGACTAGGGCTGTCATGGTGACCATATTACCACCAGACTAGGACTGTTACAGTGACCATATTACCACCACACCAGACTAGGGCTGTTAAAGTGACCATATTACCACCACACCAGACTAGGGCTGTTACAGTGACCATATTACCACCAGACTAGGGCTGTTATGGTGACCATATTACCACCACACCAGACTAGGGCTGTTACAGTGACCATATTACCACCACACAAGATTAGGGCTGTCATGGTGACCATATTACCACCACACCAGACTAGGGCTGTTACAGTGACCATATTACCACCACACCAGACTAGGACTGTTACTGTGACCATATTACCACCAGACTAGGGCTGTTACCGTGACCATATTACCACCAGACTAGGGCTGTTACAGTGACCATATTACCACCAGACTAGGGCTGTTACAGTGACCATATTACCACCACACCAGACTAGGACTGTCATGGTGACCGTATTACCACCACACCAGACTAGGACTGTTACAGTGACCGTATTACCACCACACCAGACTAGGACTGTCATGGTGACCGTATTACCACCACACCAGACTAGGACTGTTACAGTGACCGTATTACCACCACACCAGACTAGGACTGTCATGGTGACCGTATTACCACCACACCAGACTAGGACTGTTACAGTGACCGTATTACCACCACACCAGACTAGGACTGTCATGGTGACCGTATTACCACCACACCAGACTAGGACTGTTACAGTGACCGTATTACCACCACACCAGACTAGGACTGTTACAGTGACCGTATTACCACCACACCAGACTAGGACTGTCATGGTGACCGTATTACCACCACACCAGACTAGGACTGTTACAGTGACCGTATTACCACCACACCAGACTAGGACTGTTACAGTGACCGTATTACCACCACACCAGACTAGGACTGTTACAGTGACCGTATTACCACCACACCAGACTAGGACTGTCATGGTGACCGTATTACCACCACACCAGACTAGGACTGTTACAGTGACAGTATTACAACCACAACAGACTAGGACTGTCATGGTGACCGTATTACCACCACACCAGACTAGGACTGTTACAGTGACCGTATTACCACCACACCAGACTAGGACTGTTACAGTGACCATATTACCACCACACCAGACTAGGACTGTTACAGTGACCATATTACCACCACACCAGACTAGGGCTGTCATGGTGAACGTATTACCACCACACCAGACTAGGACTGTTACAGTGACCGTATTACCACCACACCAGACTAGGGCTGTCATGGTGACCGTATTACCACCACACCAGACTAAGACTGTCATGGTGACCGTATTACCACCACACCAGACTAGGGCTGTCATGGTGACCGTATTACCACCACACCAGACTAGGGCTGTCATGGTGACCGTATTACCACCACACCAGACTAGGGCTGTCAATGGTGACCGTATTACCACCACACCAGACTAGGACTGTTACAGTGACCATATTACCACCACACCAGACTAGGGCTGTTACAGTGACCATATTACCACCAGACTAGGACTGTTACAGTGACCATATTACCACCAGACTAGACTATTACCACCAGACTAGGGCTGTTACAGTGACCATATTACCACCAGACTAGGGCTGTTACAGTGACCATATTACCACCACACCAGACTAGGACTGTTACAGTGACCATATTACCACCAGACTAGGGCTGTCATGGTGACCGTATTACCACCACACCAGACAAGGGCTGTCATGGTGACCATATTACCACCACACCAGACTAGGGCTGTCATGGTGACCATATTACCACCAGACTAGGACTGTTACAGTGACCATATTACCACCACACCAGACTAGGGCTGTTAAAGTGACCATATTACCACCACACCAGACTAGGGCTGTTACAGTGACCATATTACCACCAGACTAGGGCTGTTATGGTGACCATATTACCACCACACCAGACTAGGGCTGTTACAGTGACCATATTACCACCACACAAGATTAGGGCTGTCATGGTGACCATATTACCACCACACCAGACTAGGGCTGTTACAGTGACCATATTACCACCACACCAGACTAGGACTGTTACTGTGACCATATTACCACCAGACTAGGGCTGTTACCGTGACCATATTACCACCAGACTAGGGCTGTTACAGTGACCATATTACCACCAGACTAGGGCTGTTACAGTGACCATATTACCACCAGACTAGGGCTGTTACAGTGACCATATTACCACCAGACTAGGGCTGTTACAGTGACCATATTACCACCAGACTAGGGCTGTTACATTGACCATATTACCACCAGACTAGTGCTGTTACAGTGACCATATTACCACCACACCAGACTAGGACTGTTACAGTGACCATATTACCACCACACCAGACTAGGACTGTTACTGTGACCATATTACCACCAGACTAGACTAGGGCTGTTACAGTGACCATATTACCACCAGACTAGGGCTGTTACAGTGACCATATTACCACCAGACTAGGGCTGTTACAGTGACCATATTACCACCAGACTAGGGCTGTTACATTGACCATATTACCACCAGACTAGGGCTGTTACAGTGACCATATTACCACCACACCAGACTAGGACTGTTACAGTGACCATATTACCACCAGACTAGGGCTGTTACAGTGACCGTATTACCACCACACCAGACTAGGACTGTTACAGTGACCATATTACCACCACACCAGACTAGGACTGTTACAGTGACCATATTACCACCACACCAGACTAGGGCTGTTACAGTGACCATATTACCACCAGACTAGGGCTGTTACAGTGACCATATTACCACCACACCAGACTAGGACTGTTACAGTGACCATATTACCACCACACCAGACTAGGACTGATACAGTGACCATATTACCACCAGACTAGGGCTGTTACAGTGACCATATTACCACCAGACTAGGACTGTTTCAGTGACCATATTACCACCACACCAGACTAGGGCTGTTACAGTGACCATATTACCACCACACCAGACTAGGGCTGTTACAGTGACCATATTACCACCACACCAGACTAGGGCTGTCATGGTGACCATATTACCACCAGACTAGGGCTGTTACAGTGACCATATTACCACCAGACTAGGGCTGTTTCAGTGACCATATTACCACCACACCAGACTAGGACTGTTACAGTGACCATATTACCACCACACCAGACTAGGGCTGTTACAGTGACCATATTACCACCAGACTAGGGCTGTTATGGTGACCATATTACCACCACACCAGACTAGGGCTGTTACAGTGACCATATTACCACCACACAAGATTAGGGCTGTCATGGTGACCATATTACCACCACACCAGACTAGGGCTGTTACAGTGACCATATTACCACCACACCAGACTAGGACTGTTACTGTGACCATATTACCACCAGACTAGGGCTGTTACAGTGACCATATTACCACCAGACTAGGGCTGTTACAGTGACCATATTACCACCAGACTAGGGCTGTTACAGTGACCATATTACCACCAGACTAGGGCTGTTATGGTGACCATATTACGACCACACCAGACTAGGGCTGTTACAGTGACCATATTACCACCACACCAGTATAGGGCTGTTACAGTGACCATATTACCACCACACCAGACTAGGGCTGTTACAGTGACCATATTACCACTATATTATCAAGTGCTTGTCACATTGTGAACGAGTGACTGTTGTAGTGTGTACAAAAAAAATCTTCATTACAGTCTCATCATGCAGCCTTACACTGTAGTAAATGTGTATTAAACTCTATTAAACGTGTTAACATATAGCCCAACGTTTGTCGAACAACTGAAGTATCTTAATACATCTACATTAATACATCTAAATGAAGCATATAGGAGGACCTATTTCTTTGTTAACCTCTCAACACGGAATAGTGTGCCCGCACTCCCTCAAATCGTTTCGAGAAAAAAAGCCTTCCTATTTTATTCAGCTTTGTTCAATTGTTTTCTTCATACTATAAAATAATGCCATGGAAGCAAATGGTGTCTGCTAAATGAACCAGTGTAGCCCACAGACATTTGGCACAGGCAGATCAGGACCTAACACGAGGACAACTCAGAGTATGTTATTCTGTTCTGAAATAAACTACATTTCTTCATTTCATGCTTCTTTAGACCTGTCTAAAATGAATAATGGATTGATTGTGAAGGTTGTAGGTAATATATGACATGGATGTATTAGGTGTAGATGTTACAAAGGTCTGCATCAGAGGCTTGTAGGTTGTGTGTGGAAGCCAGGAGATGCTAAATGTTTTTATGTTAACGTTTAATTACTGTGAGACGGACTGTTATTTGCTCTACAATCACCGACTGACAAACATTTGTGACCACCACAGCCCTATTCCAGAGACCCACAGGGTTTGAGGGGTGTTTGTTCCAGCCCAGCACTAACACACCTGACTCAACCAATCAGCTACTCATCAACACCTTGATTAGCTGAATCAGGTGTTGAATCAAGTGTGTTATGGCTGGAACAAAAGCCCCTACAACACCAGGAACTAAAGCCCCACAACACCAGGAACTAAAGCCCCTACAGCACCAGGAACTAAAGCCCTACAGCACCAGGAACAAAGCCCTACAGCACCAGGAACTAAAGCCCTACAGCACCAGGAACTAAAGACCCTACAGGATCATGAACTAAAGCTCCTACAGCACCAGGAACTAAAGCCCTACAGCACCAGGAACTAAAGCCCTACAGGACCAGGAACTAAAGCCCTACAGCACCAGGAACTAAAGCCCTACAGCACCAGGAACTAAAGATCCTACAGCAACAGGAACTAAAGCTCCTACAGGACCAGGAACTAAGACCAGGAGTTAAAGCCCATACAAGATCAGGAACTAAAGCCCCTATAGGATCATGAACTAAAGCCCCTACAGGATCATGAACTAAAGCCCCTACAGGATCATGAACTAAAGCCCCGACAAGATCATGAACTAAAGCTCCTACAGCACCAGGAACTAAAGCCCCTACAAGACCATGAACTAAAGCCCTACAGCACCAGGAACTAAAGCCCTACAGCACCAGGAACTAAAGCCCTACAGCACCAGGAACTAAAGCTCCTACAGGACCAGGAACTAAGACCAGGAGCTAAAGCCCATACAAGATCAAGAACTAAAGCCCCTACAGGATCATGAACTAAAGCCCCTACAGGATCATGAACTAAAGCCCCTTCAGGACCAGGAACTAAGACCAGGAACTAAAGCCCCTACAGGATCAGGAACGAAAGCCCCTTCAGGACCAGGAACTAAGACCAGGAACTAAAGCCCCTACAGGATCAGGAACTAAAGTCCCTACAGGATCATAAACTAAAGCCCCTTCAGGACCAGGAACTAAAGCTCCTACAGGATCATGAACTAAAGCCCCTTCAGGACCAGGAACTAAGACCAGGAACTAAAGCCCCTACAGGATCAGGAACTAAAGCCCCTACAGGATCATGAACTAAAGCCCCTACAGGATCATTAACTAAATCCCCGACAGGACCAGGAACTAAAGCCCCGACAGGACCAGGAGTGAAGAACACTGGGCTGTCAGACTGGGCAGAAGACATGTCTTCATCAATTGTTATAGATTTGGGATGTGTTGACGTTTCTCTATAGTCTCATTTGACAGCTATACAAAGCCCTGGGATGCTAACACACGGCGTGGTACTCCTTCATAATCAGAACACTGGCACACACACACACACACACACACACCCACACACACACACACACACACACACACACACACACACACACACACACACACACACACACACACACACACACACGCGCACACACACACACACGCACACACACACACACACACACACACACACACACACACACACACACACACACACACACACACACACACACACACACCACACACACACACACACACACACACGCGCACGCCGCACGCACACACACACGCCCACGCACACACACACACACACACACACACACACACACACACACACACACACACACACACACACACACACACACACACACACACACACACACACACACACACACACACACACACACACACACACACTCACAGTACTTGACAGCTGTGCTGCATGGTTTGTTATGCTGTTGGGGCTGGCCTGGCCCAGACAGACAGAAGGTTTGTCATCAGTTTGTCATCAGTTTTATAAAGAATTGCAGGGTATTGTCTAGACAGCATGCAGCTTTGGTCCAAATGGACTTTTTATAGGTGAACTTTAAGGAAAATGTACACAGCAGGTTAAGATAATAAATGTAGCAGGTTAGGAGAATTAGGTTTAGATTAAGAAAAGGGTTAGGGTTAGCAAAAAAAAAACTTTTGGAGTACAATTTTTAAAAAGCTGGACCAAATCCAGAAATGATTACAGGGGATTGTTATCTAGCCTCATATACAGACTGGATGTGTTACACCCATTCACTGACTGTCTTTCCTTTTCATATTCTCTTTCAGTCCTTCTCATGCTTTCTCTCTCTTTCTCTCTCTTTCACTCTCTTTCACTCTCTCTCTCTCTCTCTCTCTCTCTCTCTCTCTCGCTCCCTCTCCCTTTCTCTCTCTCTCTCTCTCTCTCTCTCTCTCTCTCTCTCTCTCTCTCTCTCTCTCTCTCTCTCTCTCTCTCTCTCTCTCTCTCTCTCTCTCTCTCTCTCTCTCTCTCTCTCTCTCTCTCTCTCTCTCTCTCTCTCTCTCTCTCTCTCTCTGTCTCTCTCTCTCTCGCTCCCTCTCCCTTTCTCCTCCTTTCACGTCCCAGTTGATTTGAGCGCCTGTGTCTGTGTTTGGAAGCGTCCCCGACAAGTTATCACAGAGCTTTGTAATTTGCACAACATGCTTTTAGTTAAATGAAGAGAATCTTGTTTCATGTTGCCTTTAATTTGTTTCCTGTGTCAGGGGGGGATTGTGGGATTGATCAGACAGAGACAGATGGGTGCGGTGATTAGAGATGGGTGGTGTGTGAACTGCCTGAGGAGAAAACATTAACATCCAAAAACCGTACAAGAAAGCTGTCTGACTTTTGGGGACAAAAGTTCTGGATGAAAAAAAAGTAACGCATTCAGCTTGCTATGTTAGGAGATCACTTTGGGTCCATTCTCTCTCTCTTTCTTACAATTGACAGATGTCCTCTATTCTCACTATCCTTATGACGGTGAATGGACATGGAATTTGTACTGATTGTTGAATAAATAAATAATATCTGTAGTCAACTTTTTTTCAACGTAGTATTCCATCACTGTGTGTTCCATCACTGTGTGTTCCATCACTGTGTGTTCCATCACTGTGTGTTCCATCACTGTGTGTTCCATCATTGTGTTCCATCACTGTGTGTTCCATCACTGTGTTCCATCACTGTGTGTTACATCATTGTGTTCCATCACTGTGTGTTCCATCACTGTGTTCCATCACTGTGTTCCATCACTGTGTTCCATCACTGTGTGTTCCATCATTGTGTTCCATCACTGTGTGTTACATAATTGTGTTCCATCACTGTGTTCCATCACTGTGTTCATTCACTGTATGTTCCATCACTGTGTGTTCCATCACTGTGTGATCCATCACTGTGTTCCATCACTGTGTGTTACATCATTGTGTTCCATCACTGTGTGTTACATCATTGTGTTCCATCACTGTGTGATCCATCACTGTGTGATCCATCACTGTGTTCCATCACTGTGTTCAATCACTGTATGTTCCATCACTGTGTTCCATCACTGTGTGTTACATCACTGTGTTCCATCACTGTGTGTTACATCATTGTGTTCCATCACTGTGTGATCCATCACTGTGTGATCCATCACTGTGTTCAATCACTGTGTGTTACATCACTGTGTTCCATCACTGCATGTTCCATCACTGTGTGTTCCATCACTGTGTGTTCCATCACCGTGTGTTCCATCAGGTTGTATTCCATCACTGTGTGTTCCATCACCGTGTGTTCCATCAGGTTGTATTCCATCACATTGTATTCAATTACTGTTTCATCACTGTGTGTTCCATCACATTGTATCACATTGTACACTGTGTGTTCCATCACATTGTATTCCATCACTGTGTGTTCCATCACTGTGTGTTCCAACATTACAGGACATACATGTAGGTCATATTTAATGTGTCAACCAACTGAAGTTATCTTGTTTAAATGTACTTAATTGTAGGTCTACTCTATCTACTCTGTTTTCCCGTTCTGTGTTCACAGATTTTCAGGGAATTTTAAAATATGTTCAGGCACAAACAACCAACATCAAACTCCAATAGGTCGCTTGTCACTTCCCTCCCCAACGTCCCGCAGTCACTTCACCTCAAATCAAATGGTATTTGTCACTTGCTTCGTTATCAACAGATGTAGACTAACAGTGAAATGTTTACTCATGGGTCTTTCCCAACAACGCAGAGAGAAAATAAATAGAGAAATAATAGAAAATTTAAACACGTAATAATTAAAGTAATAATAAATACACAATGAGTAAAGATAACTTGACTATAAACTGGGTACCAGTAGAGTCCATGTGCAGGGGTATGAGGTAATAACTTGGCTATAAACTGGGTACCAGTAGAGTCCATGTGCAGGGGTACGAGGTAATAACTTGGGTATAAACACTGGGTACCAGTATTGTCCATGTGCAGGGGTACGAGTTAATAACTTGGATATAAACTGGGTACCAGTAGAGTCCATGTGCAGGGGTACAAGGTAATAACTTGGCTATAAACTGGGTACCAGTAGAGTCCATGTGCAGGGGTACAAGGCTAAAACACTAAGTAGAGTCCATGTGCAGCTATAAACTGGGTACCAGTAGAGTCCATGTGCAGGGGTACGAGGTAATAACCTGGCTATAAACACTGGGTACCAGTAGAGTCCATGTGCAGGGGTACGAGGTAATAACCTGGCTATAAACACTGGGTACCAGTAGAGTCCATGTGCAGGGGTACGAGGTAATAACTTGGATATAAACTGGGTACCAGTAGAGTCCATGTGCAGGGGTACGAGGTAATAACTTGGCTATAAACTGGGTACCAGTAGAGTCCATGTGCAGGGGTACGAGGTAATAACCTGGCTATAAACACTGGGTACCAGTAGAGTCCATGTGCAGGGGTATGAGGTAATAACCTGGCTATAAACACTGGGTGCCAGTAGAGTTCATGTGCAGGGGTACGAGGTAATAACTTGGATATAAACTGGGTACCAGTAGAGTCCATGTGCAGGGGTACGAGGTAATAACCTGGCTATAAACACTGGGTACCAGTAGAGTCAATATGCAGGGTTACGAGGTAATAACCTGGCTATAAACACTGGGTACCAGTAGAGTCCATGTGCAGGGGTACGAGGTAATAACTTGGCTATAAACTGGGTACCAGTAGAGTCCATGTGCAGGGTACGAGGTAATAACCTGGCTATAAACACTGGGTACCAGTAGAGTCAATATGTAGGGTTACGAGGTAATAAATAAACACTGGGTACCAGTAGAGTCCATGTGCAGAGGTACGAGGTAATAACTTGGCTATATAAACTGGGTACCAGTAGAGTCCATGTGCAGAGGTACGAGGTAATAACTTGGCTATAAACTGGGTACCAGTAGAGTCCATGTGCAGAGGTACGAGGTAATAACTTGGCTATATAAACTGGGTACCAGTAGAGTCCATATGCAGAGGTACGAGGTAATAACTTGGCTATATAAACGGGGTACCAGTAGAGTTGATGTGCAGAGGTACGAGGTAATAAACTGGCTATATAAACGGTGTACTAGTAGAGTTGATGTGCAGAGGTACGAGGTAATAACCTGGCTGTATAAATGGTGTACCAGTAGAGTCGATGTCCAGGCAAACGAGGTAATAACCTGGCTATATAAACGGTGTAACAGTAGAGTTGATGTGCAGAGGTACGAGGTAATAACCTGGCTATATAAACGATGTACCAGTAGAGTTGATGTGCAGAGGTACGAGGTAATAACCTGGCTATATAAACGGTGTACCAGTAGAGTTGATGTGCATTGGTACGAGGTAATAACTTGGCTATATAAACGGTGTACCAGTAGAGTTGATGTGCATTGGTACGAGGTAATAACTTGGCTATATAAACGGTGTACCAGTAGAGTTGATGTCCAGGCGTACGAGGTAATGGAGGTACACTACATAGCCAAAAGTATGTCGACATGCTTTCAAATTAGTGGATTTGGCTATTTCAGCCACACCCGTTGCTGACAGGTGAATAATATCGAGCACACAGGCATGCAATCTCCATAGAGAGACATTGGCAGTAGAATAGCCTTACTGAAAAGCTCAGTGATTTTCAACAGTGGCACCTTCATAGGATGCCACCTTTCCAACAGGTCAGTTCATCAAATGTCTGCCCTGCTAGAGCTGCCCCAGTCAACTATAGGTGCTGTTATTGTGAAGTGGAAAAAATATAGGAGCAACAACGGCTTAGATGTGAAGTGGTAGGCCACAAAAGCTCACAGAACTGGATTGATTCGTGCTGAAGTGTTTTGTGCTGAAGTGTGTTGTGCTGAAGTGTGTTGTGCGTACAATGTCTGTCCTTGGTTGCAACACTCACTACCGAGTTCAAAACTGCCCCCGGAAGCATCATCAGCACAATAACTGTTTGTCGAGGGCTTCATGAAATGGGTTTCCATGGCCGAGCAGCCTCAGACAAGCATAAGATCACCATGTGCAATGCCAAGCATCGACTGGAGTGGTGTAAAGCTCGCCGCCATTCAGCTCTGGAGCAACGGAAATGCGTTCTCTGGAGTGATGAATCACGCTTCACTATCTGACAGTCCGACGGACAATTCTGGGTTTGGTGGATGCCAGGAGAACGCTACCTGCCCGTATGCATAGTGACCACTGTAACGTTTGGTGGAGGCAGTATAATGGTCTGGTGCTGTTTTTCATGGTTCAGGCACCTTAGTTCCAGTGGAAAATCTTAACGCAACTGCATACAATGACATTCTAGACGATTCTGTTTCCAAAAGGCCCTTTCCTGTTTCAGCATGACAATGCCCCTGTGCACAAAGCGAGGTCTGTACAGAATTGGTCTGTTGAGATCGGTGTGAACCGACTGCGAGCCAGGCCTAATCGCCCAACATCAGTGCCCGACCTCACTAATGCTCTTGTGGCTGAATGGAAGCAAGTCCCCGCAGCAAGTCCAGCATCTAGTTGAAAGCCTTCCCAGAATAGTGGAGGCTGTTATAGCAGCAAAGTGGGGACCAACTCCATGTTAATGCCCATGATTTTGGAATGAGATGTTCGACGAGCAGGTGTCTACATACTTTTGGCCATGTAGTGTATGTACATATAGCTTGGAATAAAGTGACTAGGCAACAGGATAGACAATAAACAGCTACAACAGTGTATGTGATGAATCAAAGAGGGTCAATGCAGATAGTCCTGGTAACTATTTGGTTAACTATTGAACAGTTTTGTAGCTTTGGGGTAGAGTCTGTTCAGGGTCCCGTGGGTTCCATTTGGCCTTCATTTATCCAGCGTGCAAAGGCAACCGTTCTTCGGTAGCTACGGCGTTGCTCCGGCTAACGAGCTGTGAGAGTGATAGACGGGTACCTCTACAGACCTTAGTGTCACTAATAACTGCCAATGATGTCACAGAGATAATGATGGGGACACGAGGGGACAGGGCGTGTGATCTCAAGCTTTTAAACACTGATAATGTGGCTTGGCAGATATGTGTCATGGAAATCCTATTGGGGATCTTGAACACCAAACATGACCTAACACCTAACAGACAGGAGTCAAAAAAGGTTTAAAAAAACAAATATTAAACGAGGTTGTTGCTAGTTGTAACAGCCCCTTATTGAAGACCAGGACCTCTTTTATTGAGATTCTTTTATCTATTTATTTTCAACCAATCACCACCTCTCTTTGTAGGCCTGCAGTGCTTCATCAGGTTCTATAAATCTTTTTGGTGTTCAAACATTTGGTACTCAAACATAAAAAATAATAAAAAGAAGATAAATTGTATTTGTTTTTTTTCTCACTTTAATGAACCACCGTTTCATTTACATTACATTTAAGTCATTTAGCAGACGCTCTTATCCAGAGCGACTTACAAATTGGTGCATTCACCTTATGACATCCAGTGGAACAGCCACTTTACAATAGTGCATCTAAATCTTTTAGGGGGGGTGAGAAGGATTACTTATCCTATCCTAGGTATTCCTTAAAGAGGTGGGGTTTCAGGTGTCTCCGGAAGGTGGTGATTGACTCCGCTGTCCTGGCGTCGTGAGGGAGTTTGTTCCACCATTGGGGGGCCAGAGCAGCGAACAGTTTTGACTGGGCTGAGCGGGAACTGTACTTCCTCAGTGGTAGGGAGGCGAGCAGGCCAGAGGTGGATGAACGCAGTGCCCTTGTTTGGGTGTAGGGCCTGATCAAAGCCTGGAGGTACTGAGGTGCCGTTCCCCTCACAGCTCCGTAGGCAAGCACCATGGTCTTGTAGCGGATGCGAGCTTCAACTGGAAGCCAGTGGAGAGAGCGGAGGAGCGGGGTGACGTGAGAGAACTTGGGAAGGTTGAACACCAGACGGGCTGCGGCGTTCTGGATGAGTTGTAGGGGTTTAATGGCACATGCAGGGAGCCCAGCCAACAGCGAGTTGCAGTAATCCAGACGGGAGATGACAAGTGCCTGGATTAGGACCTGCGCCGCTTCCTGTGTGAGGCAGGGTCGTACTCTGCGGATGTTGTAGAGCATGAACCTACAGGAACAGGCCACCGCCTCGATGTTAGTTGAGAACGACAGGGTGTTGTCCAGGATCACGCCAAGGTTCTTAGCGCTCTGGGAGGAGGACACAATGGAGTTGTCAACCGTGATGGCGAGATCATGGAACGGGCAGTCCTTCCCGGGAGGAAGAGCAGCTCCGTCTTGCCGAGGTTCAGCTTGAGGTGGTGATCCGTCATCCACACTGATATGTCTGCCAGACATGCAGAGATGCGATTCGCCACCTGGTCATCAGAAGGGGGAAAGGAGAAGATTAATTGTGTGTCGTCTGCATAGCAATGATAGGAGAGACCATGTGAGGTTATGACAGAGGCAAGTGACTTGGTGTATAGCGAGAATAGGAGAGGGCCTAGAACAGAGCCCTGGGGGACACCAGTGGTGAGAGCGAGTGGTGAGGAGACAGATTCTCGCCACGCCACCTGGTAGGAGCGACCTGTCAGGTAGGACGCAATCCAAGCGTGGGCCACACTTCATGTTTACCCTTCACATAGATACTGTAGGTTTAGGTTTGTAGAAGGTGATATTGGTTTGTTGTGATACATCAAAAACACCCTGCATTCTCTCTGGGGAAGAACACAGATCTTAGAGAGGAGATTAGGAAACACAACTATCATCTTCCTGTAGAACCTTAGATATCAAGCCTCCTGTAGAACCTTAGTTACTAAGCCTCCTGTAGTACCTTAATCACCAAGCCTCCTGTATAACCTTCATCACCAAGCCTCCTGTAGAACCTTCATCACCAAGCCTCCTGTAGAACCTTAATCACCAAGCCTCCTGTAGTGCCTTCATCACCAAGCCTCCTGTAGAACCTTAATCACCAAGCCTCCTGTAGAACCTTCATCACCAAGCCTCCTGTAGAACCTTAATCACCAAGCCTCCTGTAGTGCCTTCATCACCAAGCCTCCTGTAGAACCTTAACCACCAAGCCTCCTGTAGTACCTTCATCACCAAGCCTCCTGTAGAACCTTAATCACCAAGCCTCCTGTAGAACCTTAATCACCAAGCCTCCTGTCGAACCTTAGTTACCAAGCCTCCTGTAAAACCTTAATCACCAAGCCTCCTGTAGTACCTTCATCACCAAGCCTCCTGTAGAACCTTAATCACCAAGCCTCCTGTAGAACCTTAATCACCAAGCCTCCTGTCGAACCTTAGTTACCAAGCCTCCTGTAGTACCTTCATCACCAAGCCTCCTGTAGTACCTTCATCACCAAGCCTCCTGTAGAACCTTAATCACCAAGCCTCCTGTAGTACCTTCATCACCAAGCCTCCTGTAGTACCTTCATCACCAAGCCTCCTGTAGAACCTTAATCACCAAGCCTCCTGTCGAACCTTAGTTACCTGTAGTACCTTAATCACCAAGCCTCCTGTAGTACCTTAATCACCAAGCATCCCGTAGTACCTTAATCACCAAGCCTCCTGTAGAACCTTAATCACCAAGCCTCCTGTAGAACCTTAATCACCAAGCCTCTTGTAGTACCTTAATCACCAAGCCTCCTGTAGTACCTTCATCACCAAGCCTCCTGTAGTACCTTCATCACCAAGCCTCCTGTAGAACCTTAATCACCAAGCCTCCTGTAAAACCTTAATCACCAAGCGTCCTGTCGAACCTTAGTTCCCAAGCCTCCTGTCGTACCTTAATCACCAAGCCTCCTGTAGTACCTTAATCACCAAGCCTGCCGTAGTACCTTAATCACCAAGCCTCCTGTAGAACCTTAATCACTGAGCCCCCTGTAGTACCTTAATCACCAAGCCTCCTGCTGTACCTTAATCACCAAGCCTCCTGCTGTACCTTAATCACCGAGCCTCCTGCTGTACCTTAATCACCAAGCATCCTGTAGAACCTTAATCACCAAGCCTCCTGTAGTACCTCAATCACCAAGCCTCCTGTAGTACCTTAATCACCAAGCCTCCTGTAGAACCGGTAAACCTGGCAACTACAACCACTTACTACTGCCAGGCAATTACATGTTTTGTCTGGCCCATTCACCCTCTCAATGGCACACACACACAATCCATGTCTCTAATGTCTCAATCCTTCCTTAACCTGTCTCCTCCCCTTCATCTACACTGATTGAAGTGGATTTAACAAGTGGCATCAATAAGGGATCCTCGCTTCCACCTGGATTCACCTGGTCAGTCTAAAGAAAGAGCAGGTGTTCTTAATGTTGTGTAACTCCATCTAATAGACTATCAGGAGACTGACTTAATGAACTCCATCTAATAGACTATCAGGAGACTGACTTAATGAACTCCATCTAATAGACTATCAGGAGACTGACTTAATGAACTCCATCTAATAGACTATCAGGAGACTGACTTAATGAACTCCATCTAATAGACTATCAGGAGACTGACTTAATGAACTCCATCTAATAGACTATCAGGAGACTGACTTAATGAACTCCATCTAATAGACTATCAGGAGACTGACTTAATGAACTTCATCTAATAGACTATCAGGAGACTGACTTAATGAACTCCATCTAATAGACTATCAGGAGACTGACTTAATGAACTCCATCTAATAGACTATCAGGAGACTGACTTAATGAACTCCATCTAATAGACTATCAGGAGACTGACTTAATGAACTCCATCTAATAGACTATCAGGAGACTGACTTAATGAACTCCATCTAATAGACTATCAGGAGACTGACTTAATGAACTCCATCTAATAGACTATCAGGAGACTGACTTAATGAACTCCATCTAATAGACTATCAGGAGACTGACTTAATGAACTCCATCTAATAGACTATCAGGAGACTGACTTAATGAACTTCATCTAATAGACTATCAGGAGACTGACTTCATGAACTCCATCTAATAGACTATCAGGAGACTGACTTAATGAACTCCATCTAATAGACTATCAGGAGACTGACTTAATGAACTTCATCTAATAGACTATCAGGAGACTGACTTAATGAACTCCATCTAATAGACTATCAGGAGACTGACTTAATGAACTCCATCTAATAGACTATCAGGAGACTGACTTAATGAACTTCATCTAATAGACTATCAGGAGACTGACTTAATGAACTCCATCTAATAGACTATCAGGAGACTGACTTAATGAACTTCATCTAATAGACTATCAGGAGACTGACTTAATGAACTCCATCTAATAGACTATCAGGAGGCTGACTTAATGAACTCCATCTAATAGACTATCAGGAGACTGACTGCTGGACGTAAGAAGAAGCAGATTGCTAACAGACAGGAGGTTTTATTGATCCATATTTCTAGGTTTTGTGGGTCTTGGATCTCTGAGCTACTCGATTGATGGAACATTGGATTGAACCTTTGTGCTACTGTATGTCATGTTTCATGTGTGTGTGAACCCTGGAAGAGAATCTACTAAAGGGGATCCTATTAAAATACCAAATACCTACACCCACTGACCTCTTCACCCTCTGACCTCTATACCCACTGACCTCTTCACCCTCTGACCTCTATACCCACTGACCTCTTCACCCTCTGACCTCTATACCCACTGACCTCTTCACCCTCTGACCTCTTCACCCTCTGACCTCTATACCCACTGACCTCTTCACCCTCTGACCTCTATACCCACTGACCTCTTCACCCTCTGACCTCTATACCCACTGACCTCTTCACCCTCTGACCTCTATAGCCTCTGACCTCTTCACCCTCTGACCTCTATACCCTCTGACCTCTATACCCTCTGATCTCTATACCCTCTGACCTCTTTACCCTCTGATCTCTACACCCTCTGACCTCTTTACCCTGTAACCTCTACACCCACTGACCTCTACACCCTCTGACCTCTATACCCTCTGACCTCTATACCCTCTGACCTCTATACCTTCTGACCTCTACATTCTTTGACCTCTATAGCCTCTGACCTCTATACCCTCTGACCTCTACACCCTCTGACCTCTACACCCACTGACCTCTTCACCCTCTGACCTCTATACCCACTGACCTCTTCACCCTCTGACCTCTATACCCAACTGACCTCTTCACCCTCTGACCTCTATAGCCTCTGACCTCTTCACCCTCTAACCTCTATACCCACTGACCTCTTCACCCTCTGACCTCTATACCCACTGACCTCTTCACCCTCTGACCTCTATACGCACTGACCTCTTCACCCTCTGACCTCTATAGCCTCTGACCTATTCACCCCCAAACTCTATACCCTCTGACCTCTTTACCCTCTGACCTCTACACCCACTGACCTCTACACCCACTGACCTCTTCACCCACTGACCTCTATACCCTCTGACCTCTACACCCTCAGATCTCTATACCCTCTGACCTCTACACCCTCTGACATCTACACCCACTGACCTCTACACCCTCTGACCTCTACACCCCCTGATCTCTATATCCTCTGACCTCTACACCCTCTGACCTCTACACCCTCTGACATCTACACCCTCTGAACTCTACATGCTCTGAACTCTTTACCCTCTTACCTCTATACCCTCTGACCTCTACACCCTCTGACATCTACACCCTCTGACCTCTTTACCCCTGAGCGCTATAACCCTCACCCCTATACCCCCAGACCTCTATACCCTCTGACTTCTATACCCTCTGTCCACTACAACTTCTGACCTCAATACCCATTAGCTCTATAACCCTGACCCCTATACCCTCTGAACTCTGCACCCCTTGACCCTTATACACCCTTACTTCTATACCCTCTGACCTCTATAACCCCTGACCTCTAAAGCTCAGACCTCTATACCCCCTGACGTCTAAACTTCTGGCCTCTATACCCATGACCTCTATAATCTCTGACCTCTATACCCCTGAACTATATATCCTCTGACATCTACACCCTCTGACCTCTACACCCTCTGAAGTCTTTACACTCTGATCTCTAATCCTCTGACCTCTATACCCCTGACCCTAGGCACGTCTCCTAGATCTGAGAGGAAGAGATGAGACATTGTAATAATTTGATATGGTAGTCTGGGAGGAATGATTCCCCAGCTTGTTTATGCCTATACTCGTTTCTCTGAGATGAACCTAAGGGTTGAAATTAGGACACAACAGCCTCTCCTCTCCTCTCCTCTCCTCTCCTCTCCTCTCCTCTCCTCTCCTCTCCTCTCCTCTCTCCTCTCCTCTGCTCTCCTCTCTACCCTCTCCTCTCCAGTCCTCTCCTCTCTACTCCTCTCCTCTCTCTCTCAGTCCTCTCCAGTCCTCTCCTTTCCTCCCCTACTCCTCTGCTCTCCTCTCCTCTCTACCCCTTTCCTCCTCTCCAGTCCTCCTCTACCCTATCTACCCCTTTCCTCCTCTCCAGTCCTCTCCTCTCCTCTCCTCTCCTCTCCACCCCTCTCCTCTAGTCCTCTCCAGTCCTCTCCTCTCAACTCTGCTCTCCTCTCTACCCCTCTCCAGTCCTCTCCTCTCTACTCCTTTCCT
>NC_068424.1:11555499-11630499 GCF_023373465.1 Oncorhynchus keta
TTTGGTGTTCTACGTCGTACACGGAGGATATTTTTGAAGAATTCTGCGTGCAGAGTCTCAATTTGGTGTTTGTCCCATTTTGTGAAGTCTTGGTTAGTGAGCGGACCCCAGACCTCACAACCATAAAGGGCAATGGGCTCTATGACTGATTCAAGTATTTTTAGCCAAATCCGAATTGGTATGTTGAAATTTATGTTTCTTTTGATGGCATAGAATGCCCTTCTTGCCTTGTCTCTCAGATTGTTCACAGCTTTGTGGAAGTTACCTGTGGCGCTGAAGTTTAGGCAAAGGTATGTATAGTTTTTTGTGTGCTCTAGGGCAACAGTGTCTAGATGGAATTTGTATTTGTGGTCCTGGTGACTGGACCTTTTTTGGAACACCATTATTTTGGTCTTACTGAGATTTACTGTCAGGGTTTAACTGTAGGTTCATGCTGGAGTACCTCCACATTCATCACATTCTTTAATGGGTTTAACTGTAGGTTCATGCTGGAGTACCTCCACATTCAACACATTCTTTAATGGGTTTAACTGTAGGTTCATGCTGGAGTACCTCCACATTCATCACATTCTTTAATGGGTTTAACTGTAGGTTCATGCTGGAGTACCTCCACATTCATCACATTCTTTAATGGGTTTAACTGTAGGTTCATGCTGGAGTACCTCCACATTCAACACATTCTTTAATGGGTTTAACTGTAGGTTCATGCTGGAGTACCTCCACATTCATCACATTCTTTAATGGGTTTAACTGTAGGTTCATGCTGGAGTACCTCCTCATTCATCACATTCTTTAATGGGTTTAACTGTAGGTTCATGCTGGAGTACCTCCACATTCATCACATTCTTTAATGGGTTTAACTGTAGGTTCATGCTGGAGTACTGGACATTCATCACATTCTTTAATGGGTTTAACTGTAGGTTCATGCTGGAGTACCTCCATTCATCACATTCTTTAATGGGTTTAACTGTAGGTTCATGCTGGAGTACCTCCACATTCAACACATTCTTTAATGGGTTTAACTGTAGGTTCATGCTGGAGTACCTCCACATTCATCACATTCTTTAATGGGTTTAACTGTAGGTTCATGCTGGAGTACCTCCACATTCAACACATTCTTTAATGGGTTTAACTGTAGGTTCATGCTGGAGTACCTCCACATTCAACACATAATTTAATGGGTTTAACTGTAGGTTCATGCTGGAGTGCCTCCACATTCAACACATAATTTAATGGGTTTAACTGTAGGTTCATGCTGGAGTGCCTCCACATTCAACACATTCGTTAATGGGTTTAACTGTAGGCTAATGCTTGAAACATGTAGGTATTGGTATTCCAGACTCGGTCAGGGAGAGGTTGAAAATGTCAATGAAGACACCCTCCAGCTGGTCAGCGCATGTCCCCTAATCTGTCTGGCCCTGTGACCTTGTGAATGTTATCCTGTTTAAAGGTCTTACTCACATCAGCTACGGAGAGCGTGATCACACAGTCATCCAGAACAACTGGTGCTCTCATGCACGGTTCAGTGTTGCTTACCTCGAAGCGAGTATTGATGGCATTTAGCTCTTCTGGTAGGCTGCCGTCGCTGGGAAGCTCACGACTGGGTTTCCCTTTGTAATAGTTTACAATCCCTTCCACATCCGATGAGCGTCAGAGAATAGAGTAGTAGGATATTATTGAGGATATTATATAGTCCTGTATTGAGTCTCTGCTGGTTTGATGGCTCGTCGGAGGTCGTAGTGAGATTTCTTTTAAGCATCCATATTAGTGTCCCGCTCCTTGAAAGCGTGTGTGTATTTGTGTGTTCACACACAGGCGCCGGAGGCTGAGAGCGATCGATAAAAATAACAGCAGGATTTGGGAATCTCTGGAGAGTTAGGGCAGGACACAGCGGAAATTGCCGGGTATAATGCTGGGGACAGTGTGTGTGTGTGTGTGTGTGTGTGTGTGTGTGTGTGTGTGTGTGTGTGTGTGTGTGTGTGTGTGTGTGTGTGTGTGTGTGTGTGTGTGTGTGTGTGTGTGTGTGTGTGTGTGTGTGTGTGTGTGTGTGTGTGTGTGTGTGTGTGTGTGTCACAGATTTACATTGGACCAAAGCTGTGGACTAGTCTAAGAGTCCTTCAGGCCTTTGGACAGTTTAGTCTGTTACCACAGTGGGAGAGTTTGTGAGTTTGTGTTTGTATGAGATGGCTCTCATTTGTATTAGTTTTATTACAGTGTTTTTATTTTGTATTTTGACCTTCAACCCCATCCTTCCAACAGCACCTCCACATCCAGGTGGTTCGTCACTCCTTCCTGTCTCCATCCATCTGTCCAGAGCAGACAACGCTCACTGTAGAACGTTTCTGTTCTCAAACCTTCCACTCCAGAGAGCAAGCTACAAATCAAACTGATTGGAATCTCAGAGAGGTTTTCTGAAGGGGCCGCCACACAAACACACACACATATACACACAACCCCCCCTCCGCCACACAAACACACACACATATACACACAACCCCCCTCCGCCACACAAGCCCACACACATATACACACAACCCCCCCTCCGCCACGCAAACACGCACACATTTACTCACAGCCCCCTGCCACACAAACACACACACATATACACACCCCCCACCTGCCACACAAACATGCACACATATACACACAACCCCCCTCCGCCACACAAACACGCACACATATACTCACAACCCCTGCCACACAAACATCCACACATATACACACCCCCCACCTGCCACACAAACATGCACACATATACACACACACCCCCCTGCCACACAAACACTCACACATACACCCCCACCTGCTACACAAACACACACACATATACACACCCCCCACCTGCCACACAAACACACACACACACATATACACCCCCTGCCACACAAACACTCACACATATACACCCCCCCCTGCCACACACACACACTGGAGAGCTGATGTATGGTATGTTGCAGCAGTAATGTAAACGCACTGGGGAGCTGATGTATGGTATGTTGCTGCAGTAATGCAAACACACTGGGGAGCTGATGTATGGTATGTTGCTGCAGTAATGTAAACACACTGGGGAGCTGATGTATGGTATGTGGCTGTAGTAATGTAAACACACTGGGGAGCTGATGTATGGTATGCTGCTGTAGTAATGTAAACACACTGGGGAGCTGATGTATGGTATGTTGCTGTAGTAATGTAAACACACTGGAGAGCTGATGTATGGTATGTTGCTGTAGTAATGTAAACACACTGGGGAGCTGATGTATGGTATGCTGCTGTAGTAATGTAAACACACTGGGGAGCTGATGTATGGTATGTTGCTGTAGTAATGTAAACACACTGGAGAGCTGATGTATGGTATGTTGCTGTAGTAATGTAAACACACTGGAGAGCTGATGTATGGTATGTTGCTGTAGTAATGTAAACACACTGGAGAGCTGATGTATGGTATGTTGCTGCAGTAATGCAAACACACTGGGGAGCTGATGTATGGTATGTTGCTGTAGTAATGTAAACACACTGGAGAGCTGATGTATGGTATGTTGCTGCAGTAATGCAAACACACTGGGGAGCTGATGTATGGTATGTTGCTGTAGTAATGTAAACACACTGGAGAGCTGATGTATGGTATGTTGCTGCAGTAATGCAAACACACTGGGGAGCTGATGTATGGTATGTTGCTGTAGTAATGTAAACACACTGGAGAGCTGATGTATGGTATGTTGCTGCAGTAATGTAAACACACTGGAGAGCTGATGTATGGTATGTTGCTGTAGTAATGTAAACGCACTGGGGAGCTGATGTATGGTATGTTGCTGTAGTAATGTAAACACACTGGGGAGCTGATGTATGGTATGTTGCTGTAGTAATGTAAACACACTGGGGAGCTGATGTATGGTATGTTGCTGTAGTAATGTAAACACACTGGAGAGCTGATGTATGGTATGTTGCTGTAGTAATGTAAACACACTGGGGAGCTGATGTATGGTATGTTGCTGTAGTAATGTAAACACACTGGAGAGCTGATGTATGGTATGTTGCTGCAGTAATGCAAACACACTGGGGAGCTGATGTATGGTATGTTGCTGTAGTAATGTAAACACACTGGAGAGCTGATGTATGGTATGTTGCTGCAGTAATGCAAACACACTGGGGAGCTGATGTATGGTATGTTGCTGTAGTAATGTAAACACACTGGAGAGCTGATGTATGGTATGTTGCTGCAGTAATGCAAACACACTGGGGAGCTGATGTATGGTATGTTGCTGTAGTAATGTAAACACACTGGGGAGCTGATGTATGGTATGTTGCTGTAGTAATGTAAACACACTGGAGAGCTGATGTATGGTATGTTGCTGTAGTAATGTAAACACACTGGAGAGCTGATGTATGGTATGTTGCTGTAGTAATGTAAACACACTGGGGAGCTGATGTATGGTATGCTGCTGTAGTAATGTAAACACACTGGGGAGCTGATGTATGGTATGTTGCTGTAGTAATGTAAACACACTGGGGAGCTGATGTATGGTATGTTGCTGTAGTAATGTAAACACACTGGAGAGCTGATGTATGGTATGTTGCTGTAGTAATGTAAACACACTGGGGAGCTGATGTATGGTATGTTGCTGTAGTAATGTAAACACACTGGAGAGCTGATGTATGGTATGTTGCTGCAGTAATGCAAACACACTGGGGAGCTGATGTATGGTATGTTGCTGTAGTAATGTAAACACACTGGAGAGCTGATGTATGGTATGTTGCTGTAGTAATGCAAACACACTGGGGAGCTGATGTATGGTATGTTGCTGTAGTAATGTAAACACACTGGAGAGCTGATGTATGGTATGTTGCTGCAGTAATGCAAACACACTGGGGAGCTGATGTATGGTATGTTGCTGTAGTAATGTAAACACACTGGAGAGCTGATGTATGGTATGTTGCTGCAGTAATGTAAACACACTGGAGAGCTGATGTATGGTATGTTGCTGTAGTAATGTAAACGCACTGGGGAGCTGATGTATGGTATGTTGCTGTAGTAATGTAAACACACTGGGGAGCTGATGTATGGTATGTTGCTGTAGTAATGTAAACACACTGGAGAGCTGATGTATGGTATGTTGCTGTAGTAATGTAAACACACTGGGGAGCTGATGTATGGTATGTTGCTGTAGTAATGTAAACACACTGGAGAGCTGATGTATGGTATGTTGCTGCAGTAATGCAAACTCACTGGGGAGCTGATGTATGGTATGTTGCTGTAGTAATGTAAACACACTGGAGAGCTGATGTATGGTATGTTGCTGCAGTAATGCAAACACACTGGGGAGCTGATGTATGGTATGTTGCTGTAGTAATGTAAACACACTGGAGAGCTGATGTATGGTATGTTGCTGTAGTAATGTAAACACACTGGGGAGCTGATGTATGGTATGTTGCTGTAGTAATGTAAACACACTGGGGAGCTGATGTATGGTATGTTGCTGTAGTAATGTAAACACACTGGAGAGCTGATGTATGGTATGTTGCTGTAGTAATGTAAACACACTGGGGAGCTGATGTATGGTATGTTGCTGTAGTAATGTAAACACACTGGGGAGCTGATGTATGGTATGTTGCTGTAGTAATGTAAACACACTGGGGAGCTGATGTATGGTATGTTGCTGCAGTAATGTAAACACACTGGAGAGCTGATGTATGGTATGTTGCTGTAGTAATGTAAACACACTGGAGAGCTGATGTATGGTATGTTGCTGCAGTAATGCAAACACACTGGGGAGCTGATGTATGGTATGTTGCTGTAGTAATGTAAACACACTGGGGAGCTGATGTATGGTATGTTGCTGTAGTAATGTAAACACACTGGAGAGCTGATGTATGGTATGTTGCTGCAGTAATGCAAACTCACTGGGGAGCTGATGTATGGTATGTTGCTGTAGTAATGTAAACACACTGGAGAGCTGATGTATGGTATGTTGCTGCAGTAATGCAAACACACTGGGGAGCTGATGTATGGTATGTTGCTGTAGTAATGTAAACACACTGGAGAGCTGATGTATGGTATGTTGCTGTAGTAATGTAAACACACTGGGGAGCTGATGTATGGTATGTTGCTGTAGTAATGTAAACACACTGGGGAGCTGATGTATGGTATGTTGCTGTAGTAATGTAAACACACTGGAGAGCTGATGTATGGTATGTTGCTGTAGTAATGTAAACACACTGGGGAGCTGATGTATGGTATGTTGCTGTAGTAATGTAAACACACTGGGGAGCTGATGTATGGTATGTTGCTGTAGTAATGTAAACACACTGGGGAGCTGATGTATGGTATGTTGCTGCAGTAATGTAAACACACTGGAGAGCTGATGTATGGTATGTTGCTGTAGTAATGTAAACACACTGGAGAGCTGATGTATGGTATGTTGCTGCAGTAATGCAAACACACTGGGGAGCTGATGTATGGTATGTTGCTGTAGTAATGTAAACACACTGGAGAGCTGATGTATGGTATGTTGCTGTAGTAATGTAAACACACTGGAGAGCTGATGTATGGTATGTTGCTGCAGTAATGTAAACACACTGGAGAGCTGATGTATGGTATGTTGCTGCAGTAATGTAAACACACTGGGGAGCTGATGTATGGTATGTTGCTGTAGTAATGTAAACACACTGGAGAGCTGATGTATGGTATGTTGCTGTAGTAATGTAAACACACTGGGGAGCTGATGTATGGTATGTTGCTGTAGTAATGTAAACACACTGGAGAGCTGATGTATGGTATGTTGCTGCAGTAATGTAAACGCACTGGGGAGCTGATGTATGGTATGTTGCTGCAGTAATGTAAACACACTGGAGAGCTGATGTATGGTATGTTGCTGTAGTAATGTAAACACACTGGGGAGCTGATGTATGGTATGTTGCTGTAGTAATGTAAACACACTGGGGAGCTGATGTATGGTATGTTGCTGCAGTAATGTAAACGCACTGGGGAGCTGATGTATGGTATGTTGCTGCAGTAATGTAAACACACTGGAGAGCTGATGTATGGTATGTTGCTGCAGTAATGTAAACGCACTGGGGAGCTGATGTATGGTATGTTGCTGCAGTAATGTAAACGCACTGGGGAGCTGATGTATGGTATGTTGCTGCAGTAATGTAAACACACTGGGGAGCTGATGTATGGTATGTTGCTGCAGTAATGCAAACACACTGGGGAGCTGATGTATGGTATGTTGCTGTAGTAATGTAAACACACTGGAGAGCTGATGTATGGTATGTTGCTGTAGTAATGTAAACACACTGGAGAGCTGATGTATGGTATGTTGCTGTAGTAATGTAAACACACTGGAGAGCTGATGTATGGTATGTTGCTGTAGTAATGTAAACACACTGGGGAGCTGATGTATGGTATGTTGCTGTAGTAATGTAAACACACTGGAGAGCTGATGTGTGGTATGTTGCTGTAGTAATGTAAACACACTGGGGAGCTGATGTGTGGTATGTTGCTGCAGTAATGTTTATTCTGCCGGAACACTGTTTGTAGAACAGATCCTGAAAGTTAGTTGGATTTGTGATGGGAAATGTTCTATTTCACTGAGGGAAATATTAACACACACACACACAGTGTTCTGTCTGACTGAGGAGAAATATCAGTTTGGGATAAGGAGCTGGAGGCGGTGAAATGCATTATTATGGGGGACAAACAGTAAATGTTTACACAATGAAACCGACACACACACCCTTACACACACACACTCTTACACACACACCCTTACACACACTCTTACACAACCGTACACAAACTTACACACCCTTACACACTCTTACACACCCTTACACACTCTTACACACCCTTACACACACTTACACACCCTTACACACACTTATACAGGCAGCAGGTAGCCTAGTGGTTAGAGCATTGGGCCAGAAACTGAAAGGTTGCTGAATCAAATCCCCCAAGCTGACAAGGTAAGAATCTGTCGTTCTGCCCCTGAACAAGGCAGTTAACCTACTGTTCCTAGACCAGTTAACCCACTGTTCCTAGACCAGTTAACCCACTGTTCCTAGACCAGTTAACCCACTGTTCCTAGACCAGTTAACCCACTGTTCCTAGACCAGTTAACCCACTGTTTCTAGGCCGTCATTGTAAAGAAGAATTTGTTCTTAACTGACTTGCCTAGTTAAATAAAGGTTAAAAATGAAATACAAATACACACCCTTACACACCAGGGCTGGGCGATGTGGTCTAAAAGTAACATCATGATTTTTTTCAGAAATGTAGAAAGAAACAACAAAAAAAGACATCATTGAATCAGTGAAGAAATCAACAATCGCATTCGGCCTAAATGTGCAAACTACAAACTAACAAATGATCAACACCACTTGCCAGGCTGACATCATTGTACATACATTTCTTAAATAAGAATGAAAACATGCCTTATGTATCACTGAAAATGTGCGAAATAACAGAAAGATTACTAAATTGCTGTCAAACAAAACAATGTTATTTTACTTTGCTCCAATAGGTTTCTGGAGAGTAAGACAAGCCTATCTATCGACTCAGGCTTGAGGCATGCCTTGTGGCATGTTACAATGTCCCCACATGTGCTGATGACCCTCTACGAAGGGGCAGTTGTAGCAGGAATGCATAAGTACTTCTTTGCAAGATTGCTCAGTCTTGGGGAGTTGGCCTCATGGAGCCTCCACCCCTCAAGTGTCTCGGGTCAAATCAAATTAAATCGAAATATATTGCCCAGCCCTCTTACACACAACTACATATACACCCTTACACCCTTACACACACTTATGCACACACCTACACACCCTTATTCAACCTTACACAACCTTACACACCCTTACACATCATTACACACCCTTACACAACCTTACACACCCTTACACATCATTGCACACCCTTACACACACACCCTTACACACACTTACACTCTTGCACACCCTTACACACCCTTACACACCATTACACAACATGACACACCCTTACACACCATTACACACCCTTACACACACACCCTTGCCCACCAATACACATCATTACACACCCTTACACACACACACACCCTTACAACCCATTACACAACCTTACACACACACACCCGTACACAACCGTACAAACCATTACACACCCTTACACACAATTACACACCCTTACACAACCTTACACACAATTACACACCCTTACACAACCTTACACACACACACCCGTACACAACCTTACACACAATTACACAACCTTACACACATTACACACTCTTACACACCCTTACACACTCTTACACACCCTTACACACCATAACACACCCTTACACAACCTTACACACCCTTACACAACCTTATACACCCTTACACACCATAACACACCCTTACACAACCTTACACACCCTTACACACCATTACACACCCTTACACAACCTTACACACCCTTACACACTCTTACACACCCTTACACACCATAACACAACCTTACACACCCTTACACACACCCTTGCACACCATTACACACCATTACACACCCTTACACAACCTTACACACCCTTTCACAAACCCTTGTGTGTGTGTGTGTTGACCACAAAGCCAAAGTAAATTTGAGAAGCTATTCATTAACGATGTAATATATCTGTTATAGATTCTAATCCAGACTTAATCAATATGGCTTTAACAATATGATTACGTCACACAAGACACCCAGATCTGAATCCTTATGGGTCTCACAAAGACCTCCCACGCTGCAGAATAGTGTATATGTGTATTTGTTCACCCTGCATTCAATTACGACATTCAATGACCTTCAATTCCATAACATTTACCTTGTCAAAACGTACATGTTTAGAAATGAAGAATGATTTATCTGCACGGCATATTGTTTTGGCCTCTGAGAGTTGACAACAGCATTCATCTCCATAACCTTCGGTAGCTGTCTGCGTATTGAGATAAATAGTATATTAATCCTAATACAGTCATTTTGTCTGGCTGTAGGAACGTGGGGTGAAACCCTTGCCTGGCTACCCAGAATCCTTACTCAGGCCAAATGCTAGGACACGCCCATGGACGTTCGTTTCTACTCCACGTTGAGTCAGGATTTCCCGAACCCTTCAACCAATGTGAACACATTCGTGGTGCTCTGATTGGTCCAGAAACGGTTGGGTTGTTCCAGGGACAGAACACACGTTGGTAACGCGAACTTTTGCCATTGGCCGATTGGTTAGAGATGATCCAATCGCTGACGACTTTATTGAGTCCCATGCCCCTCGTGCGAATGATGAATTTGTTTTGTGTGAGTCATCAGGTTAGGGGGGGCTCTGTGTGGTCTCTAATGCAGTGGTATTTGGGAACTATTAGATGTTGCCGTTGAAAAACAGTGTATGAATAATGTTTTTTTTGTTTGTGACAGAGGTAAAGAAGGAGTTTACCCAATCACCCTTCATAGATATGATTTAGACTGGGTTGTATTATTACTGTAACAGGTTAAGGACTGGGTTGTATTACTGTAACAGGTTAAGGACTGGGTGGTATTACTGTAACAGGTTAAGGACTGGGTTGTATTACTGTAACAGGTTAAAGACTGGGTTGTATTACTGTAACAGGTTAAAGACTGGGTTGTATTACTGTAACAGGTTAAGGACTGGGTTGTATTACTGTAACAGTTTAAGGACTGGGTTGTATTACTGTAACAGGTTAAAGACTGGGTTGTATTACTGTAACAGTTTAAGGACTGGGTTGTCTTACTGTAACAGTTTAAGGACTGGGTTGTATTACTGTAACAGGTTAAGGACTGGGTTGTATTACTGTAACAGGTTAAGGACTGGGTTGTATTACTGTAACAGGTTAAGGACTGGGTGGTATTACTGTAACAGGTTAAAGACTGGGTTGTATTACTGTAACAGGTTAAGGACTGGGTTGTATTACTGTAACAGGTTAAGGACTGGGTTGTATTACTGTAACAGGTTAAGGACTGGGTTGTATTACTGTAACAGGTTAAAGACTGGGTTGTATTACTGTAACAGTTTAAGGACTGGGTTGTCTTACTGTAACAGTTTAAGGACTGGGTTGTATTACTGTAACAGGTTAAGGACTGGGTTGTATTACTGTAACAGGTTAAGGACTGGGTTGTATTACTGTAACAGTTTAAGGACTGGGTGGTATTACTGTAACAGGTTAAGGACTGGGTTGTATTACTGTAACAGGTTAAGGACTGGGTTGTATTACTGTAACAGTTTAAGGACTGGGTTGTATTACTGTAACAGGTTAAAGACAGGGTTGTATTACTGTAACAGGTTAAGGACTGGGTTGTATTACTGTAACAGTTTAAGGACTGGGTTGTATTACTGTAACAGTTTAAGGACTGGGTTGTATTACTGTAACAGGTTAAGGACTGGGTTGTATTACTGTAACAGTTTAAGGACTGGGTTGTATTACTGTAACAGGTTAAGGACTGGGTTGTATTACTGTAACAGGTTAAGGACTGGGTTGTATTACTGTAACAGGTTAAGGACTGGGTTGTATTACTGTAACAGGTTAAAGACTGGGTTGTATTACTGTAACAGTTTAAGGACTGGGTTGTCTTACTGTAACAGTTTAAGGACTGGGTTGTATTACTGTAACAGGTTAAGGACTGGGTTGTATTACTGTAACAGGTTAAGGACTGGGTTGTATTACTGTAACAGGTTAAAGACTGGGTTGTATTACTGTAACAGGTTAAGGACTGGGTTGTATTACTGTAACAGGTTAAGGACTGGGTTGTATTACTGTAACAGTTTAAGGACTGGGTTGTATTACTGTAACAGGTTAAGGACTAATTACTGTAACAGGTTAAGGACTGGGTTGTATTACTGTAACAGTTTAAGGACTGGGTTGTATTACTGTAACAGGTTAAGGACTTTGTATTACTGGGTTGTATTACTGTAACAGGTTAAGGACTGGGTTGTATTACTGTAACAGGTTAAGGACTGGGTTGTATTACTGTAACAGGTTAAGGACTGGGTTGTATTACTGTAACAGTTTAAGGACTGGGTTGTATTACTGTAACAGGTTAAGGACTGGGTTGTATTACTGTAACAGGTTAAGGACTGGGTTGTATTACTGTAACAGGTTAAAGACTGGGTTGTATTACTGTAACAGGTTAAGGACTGGGTTGTATTACTGTAACAGGTTAAGGACTGGGTTGTATTACTGTAACAGGTTAAGGACTGGGTTGTATTACTGTAACAGGTTAAGGACTGGGTTGTATTACTGTAACAGGTTAAGGACTGGGTTGTATTACTGTAACAGTTTAAGGACTGGGTTGTATTACTGTAACAGTTTAAGGACTGGGTTGTATTACTGTAACAGGTTAAGGACTGGGTTGTATTACTGTAACAGGTTAAGGACTGGGTTGTATTACTGTAACAGTTTAAGGACTGGGTTGTATTACTGTAACAGTTTAAGGACTGGGTTGTATTACTGTAACAGTTTACAAGTGTGCGCCCAGGACACCTGACAGATAACATGTCATGTCTCCACCTATCAGATAGCATCAGACATGTCTCCACCTATCAGACATCTCTACCTATCAGATAGCATCAGACATGTCTCCACCTATCAGACATCTCCACCTATCAGATAGCATCAGACATGTCTCCACCTATCAGATAGCATCAGACATGTCTCCACCTATCAGATAGCATCAGACATGTCTCCATCTATCAGACGTCTCCACCTATCAGATAGCATCAGACATGTCTCCACCTATCAGATAGCATCAGACATGTCTCCACCTATCAGATAGCATCAGACATGTCTCCACCTATCAGATAGCATCAGACATGTCTCCATCTATCAGACGTCTCCACCTATCAGATAGCATCAGACATGTCTCCACCTATCAGATAGCATCAGACGTCTCCACCTATCAGATAGCATCAGACATGTCTCCACCTATCAGACGTCTCCACCTATCAGATAGCATCAGACATGTCTCCACCTATCAGACGTCTCCACCTATCAGATAGCATCAGACATGTCTCCACCTATCAGACGTCTCCACCTATCAGATAGCATCAGACATGTCTCCACCTATCAGACATCTCCACCTATCAGATAGCATCAGCACTCCGTCAGCCCAGGACATCTGGCATGGAATCTCTCAGTCATCCAATGTAATGTCTATGACGTTACTCTCTGTGGCGTGTCGGTGTGTGCGCCGACATTATCAATACAGGCAGAACCTTGAGATAATTGTCTGCAGGTTTGCTGCTGTCTTTGACTGTTGATGAGAAGTGACATTCAGATTGTCAGAAAATGAGAAAACATCACTCTAGAAAAATGCTGTAATGGGTAAATATTATTAAAGTCTACATTTCCTGAAGGTTTCTGCTATAATAGGTAACCTTCCCTTTAGAGACATGACATGTAGACTGTCAGAGACTGTTTGAATAGGCTGTCAAAAGGGTAGGAAATCTTAACTAAAGAAAACATACATCTGGACAGTTATAGCATATAGAGATGAGGAAATATTCCTTCTAAAGGACAGACAAGCTAAAAGCCATGTGGATATACTTTCTACAGAGTGGGGGAGGAAAGAATAGCTAAAGATGGAATGGTCTTGACTGGCAGTGTTTGACAGGTGCTTTACATTAGAAAGTCACTAGTGCATTCCACCTTTAAACTTTCTTTCAAAAGATACTCTATGTGATGCCAAGGCCGTAGAGTTCGAATAGGCATCTATAAACAGATCAATTTGGAGCAGAATGTGAATGTGTTTTTATTGGCTCCATGTTTAAAAGGGGCCCCATGAGGAGTAGTGCCCCCCCCCCCCCACACACATACACATATATATATACACTACATGACCAAAAGTATGTGGACACCTGCTTGTCGAACATCTCATTCCAGAATCATGGGTATTAATATGGAGTTGGTCCCCCCCATTGCTGCTATAACAGCCTCCACTCTTCTGAGAAGGCTTTAATATGGAGTTGGTCCCCCCCATTGCTGCTATAACAGTGCTAGAGCCGTGACTACAGACCTGGGTTTGACAAACTGACTTGTTGGAAACGTGGCATCCTATGACGGTTGAAAGCTGTTCCGTAAGGCCATTCTAATGACAATGTTTGTCTGTGGAGATTGCATGGCTGTGCGCTCAATGTTATACACTTGTCAGTAACTGCTGTGACTGAAATAGCAGAATCCACTCATTTGAAGGGGTGTCCACATACATGTAGTGTACATGCTGACCCTGGTTTGATTCATGTGTTAGGCCGGAGTCAGAAGTTACAGGTCAGGGGTCATCAGTGTGAATGTGAGGACGAGCTGCCTCAACTCAGCATGAGTCTGACACTAGAAACCTCTGCCTCTGTCATTGGCTCCCCCTCTCTCCTCTTTCCTTTCTCGCTCTATCTTCACTTTGTCTAACGTTCCCCGGCTCTCTTTGTGTTGCTTCCTCACTCTATCATGTTTTATCAAGAGCTCTAGTTCTTCCCAGCTGTAAATCATTGCTCCATCTTCCTCTCTGCCTCATGCAAACTAAAGGAAATGACTCTCTCTCTCTCTCTCCCTCTCTCTCTCTCTCTCTCTCTCTCTCTCTCTCTCTCTCTCTCTCTCTCTCTCTCTCTCTCTCTCTCTCTCTCTCTCTCTCTCTCTCTCCCTCTCTCTCTCTCTCTCTCTCTCTCTCTCTCTCTCTCTCTCTCTCTCTCTCTACAGGTGTGTCTCTCCGATGCGATTGGCTCACGGCCCGACAGGAAGTGAGCGACACCCCACCTCCCCATGGCTCCGCCTTCGGCGGGCCGCTCCTCCCTTGCCCAGCATGTTGTGCTGCTTGTGCAGTGCATTCTAGTCCTGCAAGCTGGGGGTGTGGTCTGCAGGAAAGGGCCGGTGCTGCTGCCTGAGTCGCCCTGTCACCGGGCTGAACACCCTCTAATCTCACACACAGGTAGGTCACACACACATTCATGCCCTCTCCACACAGTTCCTTTGCAGTCACCCGCCGTGGAAATTCCCGTAATCTAATCACACTTTTCACATTTCCTGCATTAAAAAAATATTGTCTGGAGCAGTTTAGCCATAAATAATATTATAAAACTTCATCGGAAGACCACCAATAACATAACAGCCAAATGCTACTGCACCCATTCCATCCCAGCAGAGATTGATTCAGTTAATCATACAGCTCTCTGTCTAGGGTGTAATTGAGCGAAAGGACAAGGTCATCATGCACGCACGCACGCACGTACACACACAGACGCACACACACACGCGCGCACACACACACACGCACGTGCGCACACACACACACACACACGCACACACACACACACACACACACACACACACACACACACACACACACACACACACACACACACACACACACACACACACACACACACACACACACACACGCACGCACGTACACACACACGCACGCACGCACACACACACACAGACGCACACACACACACGTACACACACAGATGCACACACACACACGCACACACACACACACACACACACTGCACTTCTCCTGTCAGCTCATGGGTAGTTGGGCTACCTCTCAGCACTCAGAGTCTATTGAGCGTGATGACGCTGACTAACAGTCTGGCTAATCTGATCTACCGTCCTCTGTGCTGGTTGACCTCAGGCGACCATGCTGGAGCCCATCCATAAGGTATCGGGAAAGTTGTTATAGCACTGACGTTTTAACTACAGTATATTTAATTGTGCGTGCGTGTAATTACCTAATATTCCAGTACGGTTCATTAACTCAGTGCCTGCTTCAGTGGTGTTAATAATTGTGCTGTATAATAGGGCAGTATCGTTGGGCAGTATTACTGGGCAGTATCACTGGGCAGTATCATTGAGCAGTATAATGGGGCAGTATCATTGGGCAGTATCATTGGGCAGTATCATTGTGCAGTATCATTGGGCAATATTATTGGGCAGTATTATTGGGCAGTATTATTAGGAAGTATCTCGTATCATTGGGCAGTATCACTGGGCAGTGTCTAGAAACATTGGGCAGTATCACTGGGCAGCATCATTGGGCAGTATTATTGGGCAGTATTATTGGGCAGTATTATTGGGAAGTATCTAGTATCATTGGGCAGTATCATAGTGCAGTATCATTGTGCAGTATCATAGGGCAGTATTATTGGGAAGTATTATTGGGAAGTATCTCGTATCATTGAGCAGTATCTTTGGGCAGCATCATTTGTCAGTATCTAGTATCATTGGGCAGTATCACTGGGCAGTGTCTAGAAACATTGGGCAGTATAAAGTATCATTGGGCAGTATCACTGGGCAGTATCAAGTATCATTGGGCAGTATCACTGGGCATCATTGTATTATTGGGCAGTATTATTGGGAAGTATCTAGTATCATTGGGCAGTATCACTGGGCAGTGTCTAGAAACATTGGGCAGTATAAAGTATCATTGGGCAGTATCACTGGGCAGTATCACTGGGCAGTATCAAGTATCATTGGGCAGTATCACTGGGCAGCATCATTGGGCAGTATTATTGGGCAGTATTATTGGGAAGTATCTAGTATCATTGGGCAGTATCATTGTGCAGTATCATAGGGCAGTATCATTGGGCAGTATTATTGGGCAGTATTATCTGGAAGTATCTAGTATCATTGAGCAGTATCTTTGGGCAGCATCATTTGTCAGTATCTAGTATCACTGGGCAGTATCACTGGGCAGTATCAAGTATCATTGGGCAGTATCACTGGGCAGTATCAAGTATCATTGGGCAGTATCACTGGGCAGTATCATTGGGCAGTATCATTGGGCAGTATCATTTGGCAGTATCATTGGGCAGTATCATTTGGCAGTATCATTGGGCAGTATCACTGGGCAGTATCATTGGGCGTTATCACTGGGCAGTATCACTGGGCAGTATCACTGGGCAGTATCACTGGGCAGTATCATTGGGCAGTATCACTGGGCAGTATCAAGTATCATTGGGCAGTATCACTGGGCAGTATCATTGGGCAGTATCATTGGGCAGTATCATTGGGCAGTATCATTGGGCAGTATCACTGGGCAGTATCACTGGGCAGTATCACTGGGCAGTATCATTGGGCAGTATCACTGGGCAGTGTCTAGAAACATTGGGCAGTATAAAGTATCATTGGGCAGTATCACTGGGCAGTATCATTGGGCAGTATCATTGGGCAGTATCATTGGGCAGTATCATTGGGCAGTATCATTGGGCAGTATCACTGGGCAGTATCACTGGGCAGTATCATTGGGCAGTATCACTGGGCAGTGTCTAGAAACATTGGGCAGTATAAAGTATCATTGGGCAGTATCACTGGGCAGTATCACTGGGCAGTATCAAGTATCATTGAGCAGTATCACTGGGCAGTATCAAGTATCATTGGGCAGTATCACTGGGCAGTATCATTGGGCAGTATCATTGGGCAGTATCACTGGGCAGTATCATTGGGCAGTACCATTGGGCAGTATCATTGGGCAGTATCACTGGGCAGTATCATTGGGCAGTATCATTGGGCAGTATCATTGGGCAGTATCACTGGGCAGTATCACTGGGCAGTATCACTGGGCAGTATCATTGGGCAGTATCATTGGGCAGTATCATTGGGCAGTATCACTGGGCAGCATCACTGGGCAGTATCACTTGGCAGTATCACTTGGCAGTATCATTGGGCAGTATCATTGGGCAGTATCATTGGGCAGTATCATTGGGCAGTATCACTGGGCAGTATCGTTGGACAGTATCATTGGGCAGTATCACTGGGCAGTATCATTGGGCAGTATCATTGGGCAGTATCATTGGGCAGTATCACTGGGCAGTATCACTTGGCAGTATCACTGGGCAGTATCATTGGGCAGTATCACTGGACAGTATCACTGGGCAGTATCATTGGGCAGTATCACTGGGCAGTATCATTGGGCAGTATCATTGGGCAGTATCATTGGGCAGTATCACTGGGCAGTATCACTGGGCAGTATCATTGGGCAGTATCATTGGGCAGTATCACTGGGCAGTATCATTGGGCAGTATCATTGGGCAGTATCATTGGGCAGTATCACTGGGCAGTATCATTGGGCAGTATCACTGGGCAGTATCACTGGGCAGTATCACTGGGCAGTATCACTTGGCAGTATCACTGGGCAGTATCACTGGGCAGTATCACTGGGCAGTATCACTGGGCAGTATCACTGGGCAGTATCACTGGGCAGTATCATTGGGCAGTATCACTGGGCAGTATCACTGGGCAGTATCACTTGGCAGTATCACTGGGCAGTATCACTTGGCAGTATCACTGGGCAGTGTCTAAACTCAGGGAAAAAAATAAACTGCCCTTTTTCAGGACCCTGTTTCAAAGACAATTAGTAAAAATCCAAAGAACTTCACACATCTTTATTGTAAAGGGTTTAAACGCCGTTTCCCATGCTTGTTCAATGAACCACACAATTAATGAACAAACACCTGTGGAACGGTCGTTAAGACACTAACAGCTTACAGACGGTAGTCAATTTAGGTCACAGTTATGAAAACTTACGACACTAAAGAGGCTTTTCTACTGACTCTGAAAAACACCAAAAGAAAGATGCCCAGGGACCCTGCTCATCTGTGTGAACGTGCCTTAGGCATGCTGCAAGGAGGCATGAGGACTGCAGATGTGGCCAAGGCATTAAATTGCCATTTCTGTACTGTGAGACGCCTAATACAGCACTACAGAAAGACAGGCTGGGCAGCTGATAGTCCTGGCAGTGGCAGACCACGTGTTACAACACCTGCACAGGATCGGTACATCCCAACATCACACATGCGGGACAGAGCTTGTTGTCATTTCAGGCAATCTCAACTCTGTGCTTTACAGAAAAGACTTCCTCCTCCCTCATGTGGTACCCTTCCCACGGCTCATCCTGACATGATCCCCCAGCATGACAATGCCACCAGCCATACTGCTCATTCTCTGCGTGATTTCCTGCAAGACAGGAATGTCAGTGTTCTGCCATGGCCTGCGAAGAGGCCGGATCTCAATCCCATTGAACACGTCTGGGACCTGTTGGATCGGAGGGTGAGGGCTAGGGCCATTGCCCCCAGACATATCTGGGACCTGTTGAATCGGAGGGTGAGGGCTAGGGCCATTTCCCCCAGACATATCTGGGACCTGTTGAATCGGAGGGTGAGGGCTAGGGCCATTGCCCCCAGACATATCTGGGACCTGTTGCATCGGAGGGTGAGGGCTAGGGCCATTGCCACCAGCCATACTGCTCATTCTCTGCGTGATTTCCTGCAAGACAGGAATTGAATCGGAGGGTGAGGGCTAGGGCCATTTCCCCCAGACATATCTGGGACCTGTTGAATCGGAGGGTGAGGGCTAGGGCCATTGCCCCCAGACATATCTGGGACCTGTTGAATCGGAGGGTGAGGGCTAGGGCCATTCCCCCCAGAAATGTCAGGGAACTTGCAGGTGCCTTGGTGGAAGAGTGGGGTAACATCTCACAGCAAGGACTGGCAAATCTGGTGCAGTCCATGAGGAGGAGATGCACTGCAGTACTTAATGCAGCTGGTGGCCACACCAGATACTTACTGACTGTTACTTTTGATTTTGATCCCCCTCTTTGTTCAGGCACATATTATTCCAATTCTGTTAGTCACATAGAAATTGTTCAGTTTATGTCTCAGTTGTTGAATCTTGTTATGTTCATACAAATATTTACACATGTTAAATTTGCTGAAAATAAACGCAGTTGACAGCAAGAGGACGTTTATTTTTTTACTGAGTTTTGTAACATTGGGCAGTACCACTTGGCAGAATCTAGTATCATTGGGCAGTATCACTGGGTAGTATCTAGTATCATTGGGCATTATCACTGGGCAGTATCTAATAACATTGGGTTGCTCAGAGCCTCTACTGTTCTGCTTGGCCCTGAAGCGTCTCTGGGTTGCTCAGAGCAGGGAGTGCCACTCTATCAAACATGAAAGACTTAACCCAAAAGGGTGGTGGCTTTCATTTTGCTCAGCCAAACTAACTGCCACTGTACAGCAACACTCCCTGGTGATATTTTTAAAGGCTGAATTGTATACGTTGTCCCTTCCTTTGATTGCAGTTTTCTTTTCAAAGAAAAGCATTTTATAGATGAGAAGGATTTGGAACCGGACAGCTCAAAACTGACGGACAGAATTCAAATCAAATCAAATGTATTCGTGCATCAGCTGATATCTCAAAGTGCTGTACAGAAACCCAGCCTAAAACCCCAAACAGCAAGCAATGCAGGTGTAGAAGCAATTTAGAACTTAGAACTTATCATAGAACTTCTGGTTCTGCAATGAACCTGAAAAATGAAGTCAGACTTAACAGAAGTTAATCGTCCATCTGAGAAGACGTTCTAAGCACAGTTCATTCAGATTGTAGATGTTACAGTTAATCAGCAGCCCTAACCTAGAGACATATGTGACTGACCGGCTCCATTCGGTCTTGTGTTCAACATTTTAATTTAAATTTTATTTTAACATTGGATAAAGTAGAGAAAGTGGTATATGATACACTACAGTGGAGGAACGATGGGGGCTTTGAAAGTTGATCAACGTTTGTGAAAATGGGCATTGAATTTTTTTCTTCTTTGTCTACATCCATTCAGCATCGTTCACACCCTCTTAAACTATAGCCCCGCCCATTCAGCATCGTTCACACCCTCTTAAACTATAGCCCCGCCCATTCAGCATCGTTCACACCCTCTTAAACTATAGCCCCGCCCATTCAGCATCGTTCACACCCTCTTAAACTATAGCCCCGCCCATTCAGCATCGTTCACACCCTCTTAAACTATAGCCCCGCCCATTCAGCATCGTTCACACCCTCTTAAACTATAGCCCGTAAACTCAGAGAGTTGTCAGATTGTCCGTTTGTCAGATTGTCCGACTCAGAGAGTCTTTACCTTGATGTGAAAATTACTTCCTGACTAAATTTGAAACCTGTAATATAGCTAGTTAGACTATTTTACCCTCTACGTCACGGATGCCATGGTTACGCTTAGTTTGAAGAGGTGTTTTTTCTCATCTCCTTAGCTATCTTACGTGACATGTACAGCCCACTCATTATCTCAACCAATCATGGCTAGTGGGAAGGTTGCTTACTTTTTCTGTGGCTAAATCAACTAGGCTTATAATGGAACAATGTAATTTATATTACAGGTGGCATACAATGTTGTTATTGAGGCACATGAAAGTGAATATCTTCTAGAAGGCATTTCTGCCAAAAAACACATTTGGTTTAGGTTTAGGTTCAAATGGCTCTACTGCGCAACATATGCCTAATTTCCTGAAACAAGTCACCTATTATTAAGTCTGTGGGAACCATTTTCAATGTTTACTAAAAAAAAAATTATCCTGAGACTCATTGGCCTTGGCTCATTTTCTGTGAATAACATGTCAAATAACACCATTGAGAGCCCACTGTGCACCCCCCTACACATTTATTTTACATATGTGGTGTCCACTGGAAAAAGTGTGGGAAAGTGTGTGTGTAGGTGAAAACAAGTTCAAATGAAACAAGAAGGTTTGCTGTGTGCCTTCACTCTGTCTTCCTCCTCCCTGGGCCTTGCTGTGTTTTAAAAACCCAAGTGTACTAATCTTAATTTTTTAACCTTTCTCACAGATTAACACATCATTAGAGAGTTACAGTGTGTGTTTGTGTGTGAGTGTTGGTTGAGTGTTGGTTGAGTGTTGGTTGAGTGTTGGTTGAGTGTTGGTTGAGTGTTGGTTGAGTGTTGGTTGAGTGTTGGTTGGTTCTTCTATCCTTGTGGAGACCTAACATCCCCCAAAGTCCCCACAAGGATAGTAAAATAAGGAACATTCTCCCTTTATGGGGACATTTCCACTCATCCCCATGAGGACAAAGGTTATTTTAAGCTTTGGGGTTGGTTTTAGGGTTAGAATTAGGGTAAGCGTTATGTTTCGGTTTAGGGTTAGGAGTTAGGTTTGGGTTAGGGTTACGGGTTATGGTTAGGGGTTAGGGTTACGGTTACGGTTTAGGGTTAGGGTTAGGTTTAGGTTTAGGCTTAGGCTGAGGCTGAGGCTGAGGCTGAGGCTGAGGCTTAGGCTTAGGCTTAGGCTGAGGCTTAGGCTTAGGCTTAGGCTTAGGCTTAGGCTTAGGCTTAGGCTTAGGCTTAGGCTTAGGCTTAGGCTTAGGGTTAGGGTTAGGGTTAGGGGTTAGGTTTAGGGTTAGGGAGTATCTTGAAGAGAGCATAAACAAATATCCACATCGGGTTCATTACAACTATCTGTTACATCACCGATTGGAGACCAAGACGGTTTAATTGGTCCATGGCAAATAGTTTTTTACAGCCCACTGCGTGTCCGACTGGCTACATTCTTAAGCATCAATGCATTCTCTTTATGACCACACTACTCACAATGTGGCATTTTAATACCCAACGCAGGAAATTAAGCATAGTCCACGTAGCTTTTACTTTGTGTACTACACCTCTCTCATTGGTCCCTGTAGTAACTTTTACTTTGTGTACTACACCTCTCTCATTGGTCCCTGTAGTAACTTTTACTTTGTGTACTACACCTCTCTCATTGGTCCCTGTAGTAACTTTTACTTTGTGTACTACACCTCTCTCATTGGTCCCTGTAGTAACTTTTACTTTGTGTACTACACCTCTCTCATTGGTCCCTGTAGTAACTTTTACTTTGTGTACTACACCTCTCTCATTGGTCCCTGTAGTAACTTTTACTTTGTGTACTACACCTCTCTCATTGGTCCCTGTAGTAACTCCCCTTCATGTGTCTTCATGTGTCTTCATGAGTCTTCAAGCTGCACTTATGTCCCTTATTGGGCGACCCGACCAAATTTCACATAGAAACGTGAGTTATAGATGTGTCTTTCTCATTGAAAGCAAGTGTAAGCAGCGGCAGAGCTGTTCTATGTGCGTTATTTCTATGCTTCCCATTCATTTTTTTTGCGTGTCTTTTACCATTTGGTTTTGTACACCAGCTTCAAACAGCTGAAAATACAATATGTTTTACTATGTAAAATATATTTCACAGCGGTTTAGATGGTACAAAGATTATACTTGCCTCCTTTGTCACATAAACTGAAATTAGGTGAACTATTAGAATTTTATCAAACAGGAAATGGCGGAGAGATTTCTGCATTGTGCATCTTGGGGAGGCAGAGTAGCCTAGTGGTTAGGGTGTTGGACTGGTAACCGGAAGGTTGCAAGTTCAAACCCCCAAGCTGACAAATCTGTCGTTCTACCCCTGAACAGGCAGTTAACCCACTTTTCCTAGGCAGTCATTGAAAATAAGACTTTGTTCTTAACTGACTTGCCTCGTTAAATAATGGTAAAAAAACTAACCTTAAGTGACACACAGAGTTAACCCACTGTTCCTAGGCAGTGACACGCAGAGTTAACCCACTGTTCCTAGGCAGTGACACACAGAGTTAACCCACTGTTCCTAGGCAGTGACACGCAGAGTTAACCCACTGTTCCTAGGCAGTGACACACAGAGTTAACCCACTGTTCCTAGGCAGTGACACACAGAGTTAACCCACTGTTCCTAGGCAGTGACACACAGAGTTAACCCACTGTTCCTAGGCAGTGACACGCAGAGTTAACCCACTGTTCCTAGGCAGTGACACACAGAGTTAACCCACTGTTCCTAGGCAGTGACACGCAGAGTTAACCCACTGTTCCTAGGCAGTGACACACAGAGTTAACCCACTGTTCCTAGGCAGTGACACGCAGAGTTAACCCACTGTTCCTAGGCAGTGACACGCAGAGTTAACCCACTGTTCCTAGGCAGTGACACGCAGAGTTAACCCACTGTTCCTAGGCAGTGACACGCAGAGTTCACCCACTGTTCCTAGGCAGTGACACGCAGAGTTAACCCACTGTTCCTAGGCAGTGACACGCAGAGTTAACCCACTGTTCCTAGGCAGTGACACGCAGAGTTAACCCACTGTTCCTAGGCAGTGACACACAGAGTTAACCCACTGTTCCTAGGCAGTGACACACAGAGTTAACCCACTGTTCCTAGGCAGTGACACACAGAGTTAACCCACTGTTCCTAGGCAGTGACACACAGAGTTAACCCACTGTTCCTAGGCAGTGACACACAGAGTTAACCCACTGTTCCTAGGCAGTGACACACAGAGTTAACCCACTGTTCCTAGGCAGTGACACACAGAGTTAACCCACTGTTCCTAGGCAGTGACACGCAGAGTTAACCCACTGTTCCTAGGCAGTGACACGCAGAGTTAACCCACTGTTCCTAGGCAGTGACACGCAGAGTTAACCGACTGTTCCTAGGCAGTGACACGCAGATTTAACCCACTGTTCCTAGGCAGTGACACACAGAGTTAACCCACTGTTCCTAGGCAGTGACACACAGAGTTAACCCACTGTTCCTAGGCAGTGACACACAGAGTTAACCCACTGTTCCTAGGCAGTGACACGCAGAGTTAACCCACTGTTCCTAGGCAGTGACACGCAGAGTTAACCCACTGTTCCTAGGCAGTGACACGCAGAGTTAACCCACTGTTCCTAGGCAGTGACACGCAGAGTTAACCCACTGTTCCTAGGCAGTGACACGCAGAGTTAACCCACTGTTCCTAGGCAGTGACACGCAGAGTTAACCCACTGTTCCTAGGCAGTGACACGCAGAGTTAACCCACTGTTCCTAGGCAGTGACACGCAGAGTTCACCCACTGTTCCTAGGCAGTGACACACAGAGTGACTGTTCCAGGCAGTTAACCCACTGTTCCTAGGCAGTGACACACAGAGTTAACCCACTGTTCCTAGGCAGTGACACACAGAGTTAACCCACTGTTCCTAGGCAGTGACACACAGAGTTAACCCACTGTTCCTAGGCAGTGACACACAGAGTTAACCCACTGTTCCTAGGCAGTGACACACAGAGTTAACCCACTGTTCCTAGGCAGTGACACACAGAGTTAACCCACTGTTCCTAGGCAGTGACACACAGAGTTAACCCACTGTTCCTAGGCAGTGACACACAGAGTTAACCCACTGTTCCTAGGCAGTGACACACAGAGTTAACCCACTGTTCCTAGGCAGTGACACACAGAGTTAACCCACTGTTCCTAGGCAGTGACACACAGAGTTAACCCACTGTTCCTAGGCAGTGACACACAGAGTTAACCCACTGTTCCTAGGCAGTGACACGCAGAGTTAACCCACTGTTCCTAGGCAGTGACACGCAGAGTTAACCCACTGTTCCTAGGCAGTGACACGCAGAGTTAACCCACTGTTCCTAGGCAGTGACACGCAGAGTTAACCCACTGTTCCTAGGCAGTGACACGCAGAGTTACCCACTGTTCCTAGGCAGTGACACACAGAGTTAACCCACTGTTCCTAGGCAGTGACACGCAGAGTTAACCCACTGTTCCTAGGCAGTGACACGCAGAGTTAACCCACTGTTCCTAGGCAGTGACACGCAGAGTTAACCCACTGTTCCTAGGCAGTGACACGCAGAGTTAACCCACTGTTCCTAGGCAGTGACACGCAGAGTTAACCCACTGTTCCTAGGCAGTGACACGCAGAGTTCACCCACTGTTCCTAGGCAGTGACACGCAGAGTTAACCCACTGTTCCTAGGCAGTGACACGCAGAGTTAACCCACTGTTCCTAGGCAGTGACACGCAGAGTTAACCCACTGTTCCTAGGCAGTGACACGCAGAGTTAACCCACTGTTCCTAGGCAGTGACACGCAGAGTTAACCCACTGTTCCTAGGCAGTGACACGCAGAGTTAACCCACTGTTCCTAGGCAGTGACACGCAGAGTTCACCCACTGTTCCTAGGCAGTGACACGCAGAGTTAACCCACTGTTCCTAGGCAGTGACACTGTTCAGAGTGACACACAGAGTTAACCCACTGTTCCTAGGCAGTGACACACAGAGTTAACCCACTGTTCCTAGGCAGTGACACACAGAGTTAACCCACTGTTCCTAGGCAGTGACACACAGAGTTAACCCACTGTTCCTAGGCAGTGACACACAGAGTTAACCCACTGTTCCTAGGCAGTGACACACAGAGTTAACCCACTGTTCCTAGGCAGTGACACACAGAGTTAACCCACTGTTCCTAGGCAGTGACACACAGAGTTAACCCACTGTTCCTAGGCAGTGACACACAGAGTTAACCCACTGTTCCTAGGCAGTGACACACAGAGTTAACCCACTGTTCCTAGGCAGTGACACCCCACTGTTCCTAGGCAGTGACACACAGAGTTAACCCACTGTTCCTAGGCAGTGACACGCAGAGTTAACCCACTGTTCCTAGGCAGTGACACGCAGAGTTAACCCACTGTTCCTAGGCAGTGACACGCAGAGTTAACCCACTGTTCCTACAGTGACACGCAGAGTCCCCACTGTTCCTAGGCAGTGACACGCAGAGTTAACCCACTGTTCCTAGGCAGTGACACGCAGAGTTAACCCACTGTTCCTAGGCAGTGACACGCAGAGTTAACCCACTGTTCCTAGGCAGTGACACACAGAGTTAACCCACTGTTCCTAGGCAGTGACACACAGAGTTAACCCACTGTTCCTAGGCAGTGACACACAGAGTTAACCCACTGTTCCTAGGCAGTGACACACAGAGTTAACCCACTGTTCCTAGGCAGTGACACACAGAGTTAACCCACTGTTCCTAGGCAGTGACACACAGAGTTAACCCACTGTTCCTAGGCAGTGACACACAGAGTTAACCCACTGTTCCTAGGCAGTGACACACAGAGTTAACCCACTGTTCCTAGGCAGTGACACACAGAGTTAACCCACTGTTCCTAGGCAGTGACACACAGAGTTAACCCACTGTTCCTAGGCAGTGACACACAGAGTTAACCCACTGTTCCTAGGCAGTGACACGCAGAGTTAACCCACTGTTCCTAGGCAGTGACACGCAGAGTTAACCCACTGTTCCTAGGCAGTGACACGCAGAGTTAACCCACTGTTCCTAGGCAGTGACACGCAGAGTTAACCCACTGTTCCTAGGCAGTGACACGCAGAGTTAACCCACTGTTCCTAGGCAGTGACACCCACCCACTGTTCCTAGGCAGTGACACACAGAGTTAACCCACTGTTCCTAGGCAGTGACACACAGAGTTAACCCACTGTTCCTAGGCAGTGACACACAGAGTTAACCCACTGTTCCTAGGCAGTGACACGCAGAGTTAACCCACTGTTCCTAGGCAGTGACACGCAGAGTTAACCCACTGTTCCTAGGCAGTGACACGCAGAGTTAACCCACTGTTCCTAGGCAGTGACACGCAGAGTTAACCCACTGTTCCTAGGCAGTGACACGCAGAGTTAACCCACTGTTCCTAGGCAGTGACACGCAGAGTTAACCCACTGTTCCTAGGCAGTGACACGCAGAGTTAACCCACTGTTCCTAGGCAGTGACACGCAGAGTTAACCCACTGTTCCTAGGCAGTGACACGCAGAGTTAACCCACTGTTCCTAGGCAGTGACACGCAGAGTTAACCCACTGTTCCTAGGCAGTGACACGCAGAGTTAACCCACTGTTCCTAGGCAGTGACACGCAGACACTGTTCCTAGGCAGTGACACACAGAGTTAACCCACTGTTCCTAGGCAGTGACACACAGAGTTAACCCACTGTTCCTAGGCAGTGACACGCAGAGTTAACCCACTGTTCCTAGGCAGTGACACGCAGAGTTAACCCACTGTTCCTAGGCAGTGACACGCAGAGTTAACCCACTGTTCCTAGGCAGTGACACGCAGAGTTAACCCACTGTTCCTAGGCAGTGACACGCAGAGTTAACCCACTGTTCCTAGGCAGTGACACGCAGAGTTAACCCACTGTTCCTAGGCAGTGACACGCAGAGTTAACCCACTGTTCCTAGGCAGTGACACGCAGAGTTAACCCACTGTTCCTAGGCAGTGACACGCAGAGTTAACCCACTGTTCCTAGGCAGTGACACACAGAGTTAACCCACTGTTCCTAGGCAGTGACACGCAGAGTTAACCCACTGTTCCTAGGCAGTGACACGCAGAGTTAACCCACTGTTCCTAGGCAGTGACACGCAGAGTTAACCCACTGTTCCTAGGCAGTGACACGCAGAGTTAACCCACTGTTCCTAGGCAGTGACACGCAGAGTTAACCCACTGTTCCTAGGCAGTGACACGCAGAGTTAACCCACTGTTCCTAGGCAGTGACACACAGAGTTAACCCACTGTTCCTAGGCAGTGACACACAGAGTTAACCCACTGTTAAGTGACCCACTGTTCCTAGGCAGTGACACACAGAGTTAACCCACTGTTCCTAGGCAGTGACACACAGAGTTAACCCACTGTTCCTAGGCAGTGACACACAGAGTTAACCCACTGTTCCTAGGCAGTGACACACAGAGTTAACCCACTGTTCCTAGGCAGTGACACACAGAGTTAACCCACTGTTCCTAGGCAGTGACACACAGAGTTAACCCACTGTTCCTAGGCAGTGACACACAGAGTTAACCCACTGTTCCTAGGCAGTGACACACAGAGTTAACCCACTGTTCCTAGGCAGTGACACACAGAGTTAACCCACTGTTCCTAGGCAGTGACACACAGAGTTAACCCACTGTTCCTAGGCAGTGACACACAGAGTTAACCCACTGTTCCTAGGCAGTGACACACAGAGTTAACCCACTGTTCCTAGGCAGTGACACACAGAGTTAACCCACTGTTCCTAGGCAGTGACACACAGAGTTAACCCACTGTTCCTAGGCAGTGACACACAGAGTTAACCCACTGTTCCTAGGCAGTGACACACAGAGTTAACCCACTGTTCCTAGGCAGTGACACACAGAGTTAACCCACTGTTCCAGTGACACACAGAGCCCACTGTTCCTAGGCAGTGACACACAGAGTTAACCCACTGTTCCTAGGCAGTGACACGCAGAGTTAACCCACTGTTCCTAGGCAGTGACACGCAGAGTTAACCCACTGTTCCTAGGCAGTGACACGCAGAGTTAACCCACTGTTCCTAGGCAGTGACACGCAGAGTTAACCCACTGTTCCTAGGCAGTGACACGCAGAGTTAACCCACTGTTCCTAGGCAGTGACACGCAGAGTTAACCCACTGTTCCTAGGCAGTGACACACAGAGTTAACCCACTGTTCCTAGGCAGTGACACACAGAGTTAACCCACTGTTCCTAGGCAGTGACACACAGAGTTAACCCACTGTTCCTAGGCAGTGACACACAGAGTTAACCCACTGTTCCTAGGCAGTGACACACAGAGTTAACCCACTGTTCCTAGGCAGTGACACACAGAGTTAACCCACTGTTCCTAGGCAGTGACACGCAGAGTTAACCCACTGTTCCTAGGCAGTGACACACAGAGTTAACCCACTGTTCCTAGGCAGTGACACGCAGAGTTAACCCACTGTTCCTAGGCAGTGACACGCAGAGTTAACCCACTGTTCCTAGGCAGTGACACGCAGAGTTAACCCACTGTTCCTAGGCAGTGACACGCAGAGTTAACCCACTGTTCCTAGGCAGTGACACACAGAGTTAACCCACTGTTCCTAGGCAGTGACACGCAGAGTTAACCCACTGTTCCTAGGCAGTGACACGCAGAGTTAACCCACTGTTCCTAGGCAGTGACACGCAGAGTTAACCCACTGTTCCTAGGCAGTGACACGCAGAGTTAACCCACTGTTCCTAGGCAGTGACACGCAGAGTTAACCCACTGTTCCTAGGCAGTGACACGCAGAGTTAACCCACTGTTCCTAGGCAGTGACACGCAGAGTTAACCCACTGTTCCTAGGCAGTGACACGCAGAGTTAACCCACTGTTCCTAGGCAGTGACACGCAGAGTTAACCCACTGTTCCTAGGCAGTGACACACAGAGTTAACCCACTGTTCCTAGGCAGTGACACGCAGAGTTAACCCACTGTTCCTAGGCAGTGACACACAGAGTTAACCCACTGTTCCTAGGCAGTGACACGCAGAGTTAACCCACTGTTCCTAGGCAGTGACACACAGTGTTCCTAGGCAGTGACACAGAGTTAACCCACTGTTCCTAGGCAGTGACACGCAGAGTTAACCCACTGTTCCTAGGCAGTGACACGCAGAGTTAACCCACTGTTCCTAGGCAGTGACACGCAGAGTTAACCCACTGTTCCTAGGCAGTGACACGCAGAGTTAACCCACTGTTCCTAGGCAGTGACACACAGAGTTAACCCACTGTTCCTAGGCAGTGACACACAGAGTTAACCCACTGTTCCTAGGCAGTGACACACAGAGTTAACCCACTGTTCCTAGGCAGTGACACACAGAGTTAACCCACTGTTCCTAGGCAGTGACACACAGAGTTAACCCACTGTTCCTAGGCAGTGACACACAGAGTTAACCCACTGTTCCTAGGCAGTGACACACAGAGTTAACCCACTGTTCCTAGGCAGTGACACACAGAGTTAACCCACTGTTCCTAGGCAGTGACACACAGAGTTAACCCACTGTTCCTAGGCAGTGACACACAGAGTTAACCCACTGTTCCTAGGCAGTGACACACAGAGTTAACCCACTGTTCCTAGGCAGTGACACACAGAGTTAACCCACTGTTCCTAGGCAGTGACACACAGAGTTAACCCACTGTTCCTAGGCAGTGACACACAGAGTTAACCCACTGTTCCTAGGCAGTGACACACAGAGTTAACCCACTGTTCCTAGGCAGTGACACACAGAGTTAACCCACTGTTCCTAGGCAGTGACACACAGAGTTAACCCACTGTTCCTAGGCAGTGACACACAGAGTTAACCCACTGTTCCTAGGCAGTGACACACAGAGTTAACCCACTGTTCCTAGGCAGTGACACACAGAGTTAACCCACTGTTCCTAGGCAGTGACACACAGAGTTAACCCACTGTTCCTAGGCAGTGACACACAGAGTTAACCCACTGTTCCTAGGCAGTGACACACAGAGTTAACCCACTGTTCCTAGGCAGTGACACGCAGAGTTAACCCACTGTTCCTAGGCAGTGACACGCAGAGTTAACCCACTGTTCCTAGGCAGTGACACGCAGAGTTAACCCACTGTTCCTAGGCAGTGACACGCAGAGTTCACCCACTGTTCCTAGGCAGTGACACGCAGAGTTAACCCACTGTTCCTAGGCAGTGACACACAGAGTTAACCCACTGTTCCTAGGCAGTGACACACAGAGTTAACCCACTGTTCCTAGGCAGTGACACACAGAGTTAACCCACTGTTCCTAGGCAGTGACACGCAGAGTTAACCCACTGTTCCTAGGCAGTGACACACAGAGTTAACCCACTGTTCCTAGGCAGTGACACACAGAGTTAACCCACTGTTCCTAGGCAGTGACACACAGAGTTAACCCACTGTTCCTAGGCAGTGACACACAGAGTTAACCCACTGTTCCTAGGCAGTGACACACAGAGTTAACCCACTGTTCCTAGGCAGTGACACACAGAGTTAACCCACTGTTCCTAGGCAGTGACACACAGAGTTAACCCACTGTTCCTAGGCAGTGACACACAGAGTTAACCCACTGTTCCTAGGCAGTGACACACAGAGTTAACCCACTGTTCCTAGGCAGTGACACACAGAGTTAACCCACTGTTCCTAGGCAGTGACACACAGAGGACATTACGTCATCTTGTTAAATGTTTCTTTATTTCTTCCCTTAAAGGGTTTCGCTGTAAAGTGCATGTTGAATTAAAATATTTTATTGCAGACTTATTTTCGGCTATGTAGTGGTTTCTCTGGTTTGATTCGCCCTCTGACCTGAGGCCTTTTTATTTTCGGCTATGTAGTGGTTTCTCTGGTTTGATTCGCCCTCTGACCTGAGGCCTTTTTATTTTCGGCTATGTAGTGGTTTCTCTGGTTTGATTCGCCCTCTGACCTGAGGCCTTTTTATTTTCGGCTATGTAGTGGTTTCTCTGGTTTGATTCGCCCTCTGACCTGAGGCCTTTTTATTTTCGGCTATGTAGTGGTTTCTCTGGTTTGATTCGCCCTCTGACCTGAGGCCTTTTTGTTTTCGGCTATGTAGTGGTTTCTCTGGTTTGATTCGCCCTCTGACCTGAGGCCTTTTTATTTTCGGCTATGTAGTGGTTTCTCTGGTTTGATTCGCCCTCTGACCTGAGGCCTTTTTATTTTCGGCTATGTAGTGGTTTCTCTGGTTTGATTCGCCCTCTGACCTGAGGCCTTTTTATTTTTGGCTATGTAGTGGTTTCTCTGGTTTGATTCGCCCTCTGACCTGAGGCCTTTTTGTTTTCGGCTATGTAGTCGTTTCTCTGGTTTGATTCGCCCTCTGACCTGAGGCCTTTTTATTTTTGGCTATGTAGTGGTCTCTCTGGTTTGATTCGCCCTCTGCCCTCTGACCTGAGGCTCAGCTCCACTGTCATTTGAGACCCAGGAAAATCTGCTTGTTTTGACTTCCTAAAAGAACACTTCAGGGTAAACCCTGCACGGACACAGAGGGTTCCAGCAGCTCTGGTCAACACTGACCTCTGTGTTAATATTCTTACGAAATCAAGGACCAGGAGTTTTCACCTGATCATGAAATGTGGTCAGGAAACCCTCCTGTTGCTATTATCGCTAATGGTCAGAAGGCTTCTCCTTCCTGACCACATGACCTCACCTCCAGGTTGGTTAACCTGAACCTAATTTTAACCGTTTTCATTCTGACATTGAACAGGTGTTTATTTTGACTTTATATTAAGGTTTTATTCTCAATCCAACTTCACAAAATAGTGGCCATTTCATATTTTCGTTTTACCACACAGGCGACAGCAAAAACACCCTACTTTCTCCAGTTGGACACGTCTTGACAGCCGGCATTTATGTGTAATATATAGGCACTCAATTTAAAGCCTCCATTACCCCCATGTTTACTCCCAGAGACATAAGGTATTCTAGTCCCAGTCGGTTCCACTTGTCTATTGTGTCAGGCCAGGTTGTTCTTTATACAGTTTGAGCTCTCTGAGCCTGAAGACTGGCCTCGTCTCTGGAGCTGGGGGGGTTATATTTGGATAGTCTGTCATTTTTGTCATAGTGTGTCAACCGCTCCGTGTCTGGAGCCGGAAAAACAAACCAGGAAAGAGTGACGGAGAAGGGAAAAAGGCAAAGGGGGATATAAGTGGGGAGGAGGGGAAAGGGGATAGAAATGGGGAGGAGGGGAAAGGGGATAGAAGTGGGGAGGAGGGGGAAGGGGATTGAAGTGGGGAGGAGGGGAAAGGGGATTGAAGTGGGGAGGAGGAAAGGGTGATAGATGTGGGAAGGAGGGAGAGAAGTGGGAGGAGGGAAAGAGGGATAGATGTGGGAAGGAGGGGAGAGAAGTGGGGAGGAGGGAAAGAGGGATAGAAGTGGGGAGGAGGGGAAAGGGGATAGAAGTGGGAGGAGGGGAAAGGGGGATAGAAGTGGGGAGGAGGGGAAAGGGGGATTGAAGTGGGGAGAAGGGGAAAGGGGGATAGAAGTGGGGAGTAGGGAAAGAGGGATAGTAGTGGGGAGGAGGGAAAGAGGGATAGAAGTGGGAGGAGGGAAAGGGGGATAGAAGTGGGGAGGAGGGGAAAGGGGATAGAAGTGGGGAGGAGGGAAAGGGGGATAGAAGTGGGGAGGAGGGGAAAGGGGATAGAAGTGGGGAGGTGGGAAAGAGGGATAGAAGTGGGGAGGAGGGGAAAGGGGGATAGAAGTGGGGAGGAGGGGAAAGGGGGATAGAAGTGGGGAGGAGGGGAAAGGGGGATTGAAGTGGGGAGAAGGGGAAAGAGGGATAGAAGTGGGGAGGAGGGAAAGAGGGATAGAAGTGGGGAGGAGGGGAAAGGGGATAGAAGTGGGGAGGAGGGGAAAGGGGGATTGAAGTGGGGAGGAGGAAAGGGTGATAGATGTGGGGAGGAGGGAGAGAGAAGTGGGGAGGAAAAGGGGGATAGAGGTGGGGAGGAGGGGAAAGGGGGTTAGAAGTGGGAGGAGGGTAGAAGTAGGGAGGAGAGGAAAGGGGATAGAAGTGGGGAGGAGGGGAAAGGGGGATAGAAGGAGGAGGAGGGGAAAGGGGATAGAAGTGGAGGAGGGGAAAGGGGATAGAAATGGGGAGGAGGGGAAAGGGATAGAAGTGGGAGGAGGGAAAAGGGATTGAAGTGGGGAGGAGGGGAAAGGATTGAAGTGGGGAGGAGGGAAAGGGTGATAGATGGGGAAGGAGGGGAGAGAAGTGGGGAGGAGGGAAAGAGGGATAGATGTGGGGAAGGAGGGGAGAGAAGTGGGGAGGAGGGAAAGAGGGATAGAAGTGGGGAGGAGGGGAAAGGGGGATAGAAGTGGGGAGGAGGGGAAAGGGGGATAGAAGTGGGGAGGAGGGGAAAGGGGGATTGAAGTGGGGAGAAGGGGAAAGGGGGATAGAAGTGGGGAGGAGGGAAAGAGGGATAGAAGTGGGGAGGAGGGAAAGAGGGATAGAAGTGGGGAGGAGGGGAAAGGGGGATAGAAGTGGGGAGGAGGGGAAAGGGGGATTGAAGTGGGGAGGAGGGAAAGGGTGATAGATGTGGGGAGGAGGGGAGAGAAGTGGGGAGGAGGGGAAAGAGGATTGAAGTGAGGAGGAGGGGAAAGGGGGATTGAAGTGGCGAGAAGGGGAAGGGGGATAGAAGTGGGGAGGAGGGGAAAGGGGGATAGAAGTGGGGAGGAGGGGAAAGGGGGGATAGAAGTGGGGAGGAGGGGAAAGGGGAAGTGAGGAGGAGGGGAAAGGGGGATAGAAGTGGGGAGGAGGGGAAAGGGGGTTAGAAGTGGGGAGGAGGGTAGAAGTAGGGAGGAGAGGAAAGGGGATAGAAGTGGGGAGGAGGGGAAAGGGGATAGAAGGGGAGGAGGAGGGAAAGGGGATAGAAATGGGGAGGAGGGGAAAGGGGATAGAAGTGGGGAGGAGGAAAGGGGATTGAAGTGGGAGGAGGGGAAAGGGGATTGAAGTGGGAGGAGGGAAAGGGTGATAGATGTGGGAAGGAGGAGAGAAGTGGGGAGGAGGGAAAGAGGGATAAATGTGGGAAGGAGGAGAGAAGGGGGAGGAGGGAAAGAGGGATAGAAGTGGGGAGGAGGGGAAAGGGGATAGAAGTGGGGAGGAGGGAAAGGGTGATAGAAGTGGGGAGGAGGGAAAGGGTGATAGATGTGGGAAGGAGGGGAGAGAAGTGGGGAGGAGGGGAAAGGGGATAGAAGTGGGGGAGGGGAAAGGGGATTGAAGTGAGGAAGAGGAAAGGGGGGATTGAAGTGAGGAGAAGGGAAAGGCGGATAGAAGTGGGGAGGAAGGGAAAGGGGATAGAAGTGGGGAGGAGGGGAAAGGGGGATAGAAGTGGGGAGAGGGGAAAGAGGATAGAAGTGGGGAGGAGGGGAAAGGGGGATAGAAGTGGGAGGAGGGGAAAGGGGATAGAAGGGGGAGGGTGAAATGGGGTTAGAAGTGGGGAGGAGGGGAAAGGGGGTTAGAAGTGGGGGAGGGAAAGGGGGATAGAGGTGGGGAGGAGGGAAAGGGGGTTAGAAGTGGGGGAGGGGAGAAGTAGGGAGGAGGGAAAGGGGATAGAAGTTGGGAGGAGGGAAAGGGGGATAGAAGGGGAGGAGGAGGGGAAAGGGGATAGAAGTGGGGAGGAGGGAAAGGGGGATAGAAGTGGGGAGGAGGGGAAAGGGGATAGAAGTGGGGAGGTGGGAAAGAGGGATAGAAGTGGGGAGGAGGGGAAAGGGGGATAGAAGTGGGGAGGAGGGGAAAGGGGGATAGAAGTGGGGAGGAGGGGAAAGGGGATTGAAGTGGGGAGAAGGGGAAAGAGGGATAGAAGTGGGGAGGAGGGAAAGAGGGATAGAAGTGGGGAGGAGGGGAAAGGGGGATAGAAGTGGGGAGGAGGGGAAAGGGGGATTGAAGTGGGGGAGGAGGGAAAGGGTGATAGATGTGGGGAGGGGAGAGAAGTGGGAGGAGGGGAAAGGGGGATAGAGGTGGGGAGGAGGGGAAAGGGGTTAGAAGTGGGGAGGAGGGTAGAAGTAGGGAGGAGAGGAAAGGGGATAGAAGTGGGGAGGAGGGGAAAGGGGGATAGAAGGGGAGGAGGAGGGGAAAGGGGATAGAAGTGGGGGAGGAGGGAAAGGGGGATAGAAGTGGGGGAGGGGAAAGGGGGATAGAAGTGGGGAGGTGGGAAAGAGGGATAGAAGTGGGGAGGAGGGGAAAGGGGATAGAAGTGGGAGGAGGGGAAAGGGGGATTGAAGTGGGGAGAAGGGGAAAGGGGATAGAAGTGGGGAGTAGGGAAAGAGGGATAGAAGTGGGAGGAGGGAAAGAGGGATAGAAGTGGGGAGGAGGGGAAAGGGGGATAGAAGTGGGAGGAGGGGAAAGGGGGATTGAAGTGGGGAGGAGGAAAGGGTGATAGATGTGGGGAGGAGGGGAGAGAAGTGGGGAGGGGAAAGAGGATTGAAGTGAGGAGGAGGGGAAAGGGGGATTGAAGTGGCGAAGGGGAAGGGGGATAGAAGGGGGAGGGGAAAGGGGGATAGAAGTGGGGAGGAGGAAAGGGGGATAGAAGTGGGGAGGAGGGGAAAGGGGATTGAAGTGAGGAGGAGGAAAGGGGGATAGAAGTGGGGAGGAGGGGAAAGGGGATAGAAGTGGGGAGGAGGGAAAGGGGGATTGAAGTGGGGAGAAGGGGAAAGGGGGATAGAAGTGGGGAGTAGGGAAAGAGGGATAGAAGTGGGGAGGAGGGAAAGGGTGATAGATGTGGGAAGGAGGGGAGAGAAGTGGGGAGGAGGGAAAGAGGGATAAATGTGGGAAGGAGGGGAGAAGTGGGGAGGAGGGAAAGAGGGATAGAAGTGGGGAGGAGGGGAAAGGGGATAGAAGTGGGGAGGAGGGGGAAAGGGTGATAGAAGTGGGGAGGAGGGAAAGGGTGATAGATGTGGGAAGGAGGGGAGAGAAGTGGGGAGGAGGGGAAAGGGGGATAGAAGTGGGGGAGGAGGGAAAGGGGATTGAAGTGAGGAAGAGGGGAAAGGGGGATTGAAGTGAGGAGAAGGGGAAAGGCGGATAGAAGTGGGGAGGAAGGAAAGGGGATAGAAGTGGGGAGGAGGGGAAAGGGGGATAGAAGTGGGGAGAGGGAAAGAGGATAGAAGTGGGGAGGAGGGGAAAGGGGGATAGAAGTGGGGAGGAGGGGAAAGGGGGATAGAAGTGGGGAGGGTGAAATGGGGTTAGAAGTGGGGAGGAGGGAAAGGGGGTTAGAAGTGGGGAGGAGGGAAAGGGGGATAGAGGTGGGGAGGAGGGAAAGGGGGTTAGAAGTGGGGAGGAGGGGAGAAGTAGGGAGGAGGGGAAAGGGGATAGAAGTTGGGAGGAGGGGAAAGGGGATAGAAGGGGAGGAGGAGGGGAAAGGGGATAGAAGTGGGGAGGAGGAAAGGGGGATAGAAGTGGGGAGGAGGAAAGGGGGATAGAAGTGGGGAGGTGGGAAAGAGGGATAGAAGTGGGGAGGAGGGAAAGGGGGATAGAAGTGGGGAGGAGGGGAAAGGGGGATAGAAGTGGGGAGGAGGGGAAAGGGGGATTGAAGTGGGGAGAAGGGGAAAGAGGGATAGAAGTGGGGAGGAGGGAAAGAGGGATAGAAGTGGGGGAGGAGGGGAAAGGGGGATAGAAGTGGGGAGGAGGGGAAGGGGGATTGAAGTGGGGAGGAGGGAAAGGGTGATAGATGTGGGGAGGAGGGGAGAAGTGGGGAGGAGGGGAAAGGGGATAGAGGTGGGGAGGAGGGAAAGGGGGTGAAGTGGGAGGAGGGTAGAAGTAGGGAGGAGAGGAAAGGGATAGAAGTGGGGAGGAGGAAAGGGGGATAGAAGGGGAGGAGGAGGGGAAAGGGGATAGAAGTGGGGAGGAGGGGAAAGGGGGATAGAAGTGGGGAGGAGGAAAGGGGATAGAAGTGGGGAGGTGGGAAAGAGGGATAGAAGTGGGGAGGAGGGGAAAGGGGGATAGAAGTGGGGAGGAGGGGAAAGGGGGAAGTGGGGAGAAGGGGAAAGGGGGATAGAAGTGGGGAGTAGGGAAAGAGGGATAGAAGTGGGGAGGAGGAAAGAGGGATAGAAGTGGGGAGGAGGAAAGGGGGATAGAAGTGGGGAGGAGGGGAAAGGGGATTGAAGTGGGAGGAGGGAAAGGGTGATAGATGTGGGGAGGAGGGGAGAGAAGTGGGGAGGAGGGGAAAGAGGATTGAAGTGAGGAGGAGGGGAAAGGGGGATTGAAGTGGCGAGAAGGGGAAGGGGGATAGAAGTGGGGAGGAGGGGAAAGGGGATAGAAGTGGGGAGGAGGGAAAGGGGGATAGAAGTGGGGAGGAGGGGAAAGGGGGATTGAAGTGAGGAGGAGGGGAAAGGGGATAGAAGGGGGAGGAGGGAAAGGGGATAGAAGTGGGGAGGAGGGGAAAGGGGATTGAAGTGGGGAGAAGGGGAAAGGGGGATAGAAGTGGGGAGTAGGGAAAGAGGGATAGAAGTGGGGAGGAGGGAAAGAGGGATAGAAGTGGGGAGGAGGGGAAAGGGGATAGAAGTGGGGAGGAGGGGAAAGGGGGATTGAAGTGGGGAGGAGGGAAAGGGTGATAGATGTGGGGAGGAGGGGAGAAAGTGGGGAGGAGGGAAAGAGGATTGAAGTGAGGAGGAGGAAAGGGGGATTGAAGTGGCGAGAAGGGGAAGGGGGATAGAAGTGGGGAGGAGGGAAAGGGGGATAGAAGTGGGGAGGAGGGGAAAGGGGGATAGAAGTGGGGAGGAGGGGAAAGGGGATTGAAGTGAGGAGGAGGGGAAAGGGGGATAGAAGGGGGAGGAGGGGAAAGGGGATAGAAGTGGGGAGGAGGGTAGAAGTGGGGAGGAGGGGAAAGGGGGATTTAAGTGGGGAGAAGGGGAAAGGGGGATTGAAGTGGGGAGAAAGGGAAAGGGGGATAGAAGTGGGGAGGGGGGGATAGAATATTTATTATATATATATTAAAGGGGGATAGAAGTGGGGAGGGGAAAGGGGGATAGAAGTGGGGAGGGGGGAAAGGGGGATAGAAGTGGGGAGGAGGGGAAAGGGTGATAGAAGTGGGGAGGAGGGAAAGGGTGATAGATGTGGGGAGGAGGGGAGAGGAGGAGGAAGGAAAGGGGGATAGAAGTGGGGAGGAGGGGAAAGGGGGATAGAAGTGGGGAGGAGGGAAAGGGTGATAGAAGTGGGGAGGAGGGAAAGGGTGATAGATGTGGGGAGGAGGGGAGAGAAGTGAGGAGGATGGGAAAGGGGGATTGAAGTGGGGAGAAGGGGAAAGGGGGATAGAAGTGGGGAGGAGGGGAAAGGAGGATTGAAGTGGGGAGGAGGAGAAAGGGGATAGAAGTGGGGAGGATGGGAAAGGGGGATAGAAGTGGGGAGGAGGGGAAAGGGGGATAGAAGTGGGGAGGAGGGGAAAGGGGGATAGAAGTGGGGAGGAGGGGAAAGGGGGATAGAAGTGGGGAGGAGGGGAAAGGGGGATAGAAGTGGGAGGAGGGGAAAGGGGGATAGAAGTGGGGAGGAGGGGAAAGGGGGATAGAAGTGGGGAGGAGGGGAAAGGGGATTGAAGTGAGGAGGAGGGGAAAGGGGGATAGAAGTGGGGGAGGAGGGGAAAGGGGGATAGAAGTGGGAGGAGGGGAAAGGGATTGAAGGAGGAGGAGGTGAAAGGGATAGAAGTGGGGAGGAGTTGGAAAGGATTGAAGTGAGAGGAGGGAAAGGGGGATTGAAGTGGGGAGAAGGAAAGGGGGATAGAAGTGGGGAGGAGGGGGAAAGGGAGATAGAAGTGGGGAGGAGGGGAAAGGGGATAGAAGTGGGGAGGAGGGAAAGGGGATAGAAGTGGGGAGGAGGGGAAAGGGGATTGAAGTGGGGAGGGGAAAGGGGGGGAGGAGGTGAAAGGGGGATAGAAGTGAGGAGGAGGGAAAGGGTGATAGATGTGGGGAAGAGGGTAGAAGTGGGGAGGAGGGGAAAGGGGATTTAAGTGGAAAGGGGATTGAAGTGGGAGAAGGGGAAAGGGGATAGAAGTGGGGAGGAGGGGAAAGGGGGATAGAAGTGGGGAGGAGGGAAAGGGGGATAGAAGTGGGGAGGAGTTGGAAAGGGGATTGAAGGAGGAGGAGGGGAAAGGGGATAGAAGGGGGAGGAGTTGGAAAGGGGATTGAAGAGGAGGAGGAAAGGGGGATTGAAGTGGGAGAAGGGGAAAGGGGGATAGGAGGGGAGGGGAAAGGGAGATAGAAGTGGGAGAAGGGGAAAGGGGGATAGAAGTGGGAGGAGGGGAAAGGGGGATAGAAGTGGGAGGGGAAAGGGGGATAGAAGTGGGGATAGGGGGGAAAGGGGGATTGAAGGGGGAGGAGGAAAGGGTGATAGAAGTGGGGGAGGAGGGAAAGGGTGATAGATGGGGAGGAGGAGAGAAGGAGGAGGAGGGAAAAGGGGGATAGAAGTGGGGAGGAGGGGAAAGGGGATTGAAGAGGAGGGGAAAGGGTGATAGAAGTGGGAGGAGGGGAGAGAAGTGAGGAGGATGGGAAAAGGGGATTGAAGTGGGGAGAAGGGGAAAGGGGATAGAAGTGGGGGAGGAGGAAAGGAGGATTGAAGGGTAGGAGGGGGGGATCAGGGGGGAGGAGGGGAGGAAGGAGGAGGATGGGAAAGGGGATTGAAGTGGGGAGAAGGAAAGGGGATAGGGGAGGAGGGGAAAGGAGGATTGAAGGGGAGGAGGGAAAGGGATTGAAAGGAGGGAAGGGGGATAGAAGGGGAGGAGGGGAAAGGAGGAGAAGTGGGGAGGAGGGGAAAGGGGGATAGAAGTGGGGGAGGAGGGGAAAGGGGATAGAAGGAGGAGGGGAAAGGGGGATAGAAGTGGGAGGAGGGGAAAGGGGGATAGATGGGGAGAGGGAAAGAAAGGGGGGAAAGGGAAGGGGGAGGAGGGAAAGGGATGATAGGAGGAGGGGAAAGGGGATAGAAGGGGGAGGAGGAAAGGGGGATAGAAGGAGGAGGGAAAGGATTGAGGAGGAGGAGGGAAAGGGGGATAGAAGGGGAGGAGTTGGAAAGATTGAGGAGGAGGAGGGGAAAGGGGGATTGAAGTGGGGAGAAGGGGAAAGGGGATAGAAGTGGGGAGGAGGGGAAAGGAGATAGAAGTTAGAAGTGGGGAGGAGGGGAAAGGGGGATAGAAGTGGGGAGGGAAAGGGGGATTGAAGTGGGGGAGGAGGGAAAGGGACTTGAAGAGGAGGTGAAAGGGGGATAGAAGGGAGGAGGAGGGAAAGGGTGATAGATGTGGGGAGGAGGGTAGAAGTGGGGAGGAGGAAAGGGGGATTTAAGTGGGGAGAAGGGGAAAGGGGGATTGAAGGGGGAGAAGGGGAAAGGGGGATAGAAGTGGGGAGGAGGGAAAGGGGGATAGAAGTGGGGAGGAGGGGAAAGGGGGATAGAAGTGGGGGGGGGGAAAGGGGGATTGAAGTGAGGAGGGGAAAGGTGATAGAAGGAGGAGGGAAATGGTGATAGATGATGTGGAGGGAAAGGGGGATAAAGTGGGGAGGAGGGGAAAGGGGGATAGAGAAGTGGGGGGAGGAGGGGAAAGGGGGATAGAAGTGGAGGAGGGAAAGGGATAGATGGGAGGGGAGGAAGGAGGAGGGGAAAGGGGTGATAGAAGTGGGGAGGAGGGAAAGGGGATAGAAGTGGGGAGGAGGGAAAGGTGATAGATGTGGGGAGGAGGGGAGAGAAGTGAGGAGGATGGGAAAGGGGGATTGAAGGGGGAGAAGGAAAGGGGGATAGAAGTGGGAGGAGGGGAAAGGAAGTGGGGAGGAGGGGAAAGGGGGATAGAAGTGGGGAGGAGGGGAAAGGGGATAGAGGGGAGGAGGGAAAGGATAGAGAGGGGGGGATAGAAGTGGGGAGGAGGGGAAAGGGGATAGAAGTGTGGAGGAGGGAGGAGAAGGGGGAGGAGGAAAGGGGGATTGGGAGTGAGGAGGGGAAAGGAAGGGAGGAGGGAAAGGGGAGAAGTGGGGAAAGGAAGGGGGAAGGGGAAAGGATAGAAGTGAGGAGGGAAAGGATTGAAGGAGGAGGAGGAAAGGGGATAGATTGAAGAGGAGGAGGGGAAAGGGGGATGGGGAGAGAAGGAAAGGGGGATAGAAGTGGGGAGGAGGGAAAGGGAGATAGAAGTGGGGAGGAGGGGAAAGGGGGGATAGAAGTGGGATGAGGAAAGGGGGATAGAAGGGGAGGAGGGGAAAGGGGGGATCACGGGAGGAGGGGAAAGGGGGATCGAAAGGGGGATAGAAGTGAGGAGGAGGGGAAAAGGGGGATAGAAGTGGGGAGGAGGGAAAGGGGGATAGAAGTGGGGAGAGGGGAAAGGGGATTGAAGTGGGGAGGGAGGAAAGGGGGATAGAAGTGGGGAGGAGGGGAAAGGGGATAGAAGTGGGTAGGAGGGGAAAGGGGATAGAAGTGGGGAGGAGGGGAAAGGGGATAGAAGGGGAGGAGGAAAGGATAGAAGTGGGGAGGAGGGAAAGGGGATAGAAGAGGAGGGAAAGGGGATAGAAGTGGGGAGGAGGGAAAGGGTGATAGATGGGGGAGGAGGGAGAGAAGTGGGGAGGAGGAATGGGATTGAAGTGGGGAGAAGGGGAAGGGGGGAGTGGGGGAGGGGGGAAAGGGGGATTGAAGGGGGAGAAGGGGAAAGGGGATAGAAGTGGGAGGAGGGGAAAGGGGATAGAAGTGGGGAGGAGGGAAAGAGGGATAGAAGTGGGGAGGAGGGGAAAGGGGATAGAAGTGGGAGGAGGAAAGGGGATTGAAGTGGGGAGGAGGGAAAGGGGATAGAAGTGGGGAGGAGGGGAAAGGGGATAGAAGTGGGGGAGGAGGGAAAGGGTGCTAGAAGTGGTGAGGAGGGAAAGGGTGATAGATGTGGGGAGGAGGGGAGAGAAGTGGGGGAGGGGAAAGGGGAAGTGAGGAGGAGGGGAAAGGGGGGATTGAAGTGAGGAGAAGGGGAAAGGGGGATAGAAGTGGGGAGGAGGGAAAGGGGGATAGAAGTGGAGAGGAGGGGAAAGGGGGATAGAAGTGGGGAGGAGTGGAAAGGGGGATAGAAGTGGGGAGGAGGGGAAAGGGGATTGAAGTGAGGAGGAGGGGAAAGGGGGATAGAAGTGGGGAGGAGGGGAAAGGGGATTGAAGTGAGGAGGAGGAAAGGGGGATTGAAGTGGGGAGGGGGAAAGGAAGTGGGGAGGAGGGGAAAGGGGGATAGAAGTGGGGGAGGGGAAAAGGGGATAGAAGTGGGGAGGAGGGGAAAGGGGGATAGAAGTGGGGAGGAGGGGAAAGGGGGATAGAAGTGAGGAGGAGGAAAGGGGGATAGAAGTGGGGAGGAGGGGAAAGGGGATTGAAGTGAGGAGGAGGAAAGGGGGATTGAAGTGGGGAGGAGGGGAAAGGGGGATAGAAGTGGGGAGGAGGGGAAAAGGGGATAGAAGTGGGGAGGAGGGAAAGGGGATAGAAGTGGGGAGGAGGGGAAAGGGGATTGAAGTGGGGAGGAGGGAAAGGGGATAGAAGTGGGAGGAGGGGAAAGGGGGGATTGAAGTGGGGAGGAGGGGAAAGGGGGATAGAAGTGGGGAGGAGGGGAAAGGGGGATAGAAGTGGGAGGAGGGGAAAAGGGGGATAGAAGTGGGGAGGAGGGGAAAGGGGATTGAAGTGGAGGAGGAGGGAAAGGGGGATTGAAGTGGGAGGAGGGGAAAGGGGGATAGAAGTGGGGAGGAGGAAAAGGGGATAGAAGTGGGGAGGAGGGGAAAGGGGGGATAGAAGTGGGGAGGAGGGGAAAGGGGGTTGAAGTGGGGGAGGAGGGTTGAAGTGGGGAGGAGGGAAAGGGGGATAGAAGTGGGGAGGAGGGGAAAGGGGGATTGAATTGGGGGAGGAGGGAAAGGGGGATAGAAGTGGGGAGGAGGGGAAAGGGGGATTGAAGTGGGGAGGAGGGGAAAGGTGGATAGAAGTGGAGAGGAGGGGAAAGGGGGTTAGAAGTGGGGAGGAGGGTAGAAGTGGGGAGGAGGGGAAAGGGGGATGTCTATTGAAGAAGTTTTATAAATCCCCTTGGTTCCTTTTATAAAGGACAAGGTCAGGGTTCATTTGAGGTTCATATCGTGTTCCTACCGAAATGAAAGCTATTGCTTCTTCACTAGAGCCCTACAAAACACTCACGTCACATTAAAGCCCTGAGGTAAATCCACCAATTCACTCAGTGATCATACCGAGAACACTCAGTTTTATATAGATCCTACCAGTGTTCTACTTAGCTTTAAGTAGTTATATCGTTCAGTGTTTTACAACTTCCCAGTATTCTAACAGGGTTCTCCCCATACCCCTCTCTCAGCCCAAACAAAACTAATAAATAATGTCCTGTCATCATCTAACATTTAGACGTTTGTTTCTCATTAGATCTCATATCCCAGGGTAAATACATCAGCTCTGGCTTATGAGTGTGTATGAGCCCTTCGTCTCGTCTTAAAACATAAATCCCCCGTTGTGAATGTTGTATTCTCCTTCCCTCTCCCCTCCGAGGGACCTGAGTGGGGAGATACAGATACCCTGGTGGGACCACAGCTGATTTATGGGGGAAACGCTGGGTAACTGAAGCCTTGGTTTCCCTCGAGGGTGTCGCTGCCACATTTGTATGCTCTAGAGCTTCCTCACGATATAAATAATGAGCCTGCCGGCTGCACCAGAGGCACCAGAGGCACCAGAGGCACCAGAGGCGCATCCCAAACTCCCGTCCCCCTGGAGAATCAGAGCGGAACCTGCCATCACCCACAGCCAAATCTCAGGGCGGAAGTTGTTGTGATCTCTCTCTCTCCGATAGTTATTTCACCAAAAGGCTAATGAACATGTATTAGCTCTGCGTCTGCCACTTTAACTTGATCTTATTCTCATTAATACGTAGAACCCTGAGGATTGGAAGAAGAGAGAAGCAGCTTTATCAACAGTGATTCCATCCTGTTAGGTGATGTTGATGTGCTCTATACTCCTACAGTTTGACAAAGAGGTTGATTCAGCGCCGTGTTTTTTAGTACGTAGCTACTAGCAGTGACTTGGGCAGGCGGTCAGTAAGTCCCTGTTGTATCGGGCTGAAAGCCGCAGCTTGACAGAAGTAAACAGCTGGTTGGTGGTTTGATGCAGTTGAGGTTAGGCTGTTAGTTTCAGGTGTTTTGCATTTTTTGACAGATAACGTTTTTGACTCCAACCGAAGCTGTACTCCATCAATGTCTACAGCTCTACAGTAGAAGCTCTCTGAAAGTTCAGATAACGTACAGGTCCGGTATACACAAATCAGGATTTAACATAATATCAGCAACAGTAAATGGTTTAACTCTCGACCACGAAAAGTGTTTTGAAATCCCGGAACCACAGTAAAACCAGCAATAAATATAACAAACAAATATTACTGGCCGTTTCAGACAATAATTATTAGAGTACAATATTGTCAAGTATCAGGATTATTAGAATACAATATTGTGAGAGCAGATTATCCAATCCCCAATGCTTACATTAACTATTAGGGGAATGGACAATATCTGACCCTAGATCAGGCGTTAGGGTAACCTTCCTCTTAGGCCATTACTTTTCACTCACTACCTATCAGGTTTCAGGGCTGTATGGAGCTGACTGGTAATCCGACAGGGATCTATGATTCTATTCGTCAAGGGCTAATGGATCGGGCGCCATGGAGACAGACATGTTGAGGGTGATCTGGGGTTTGACGTATTCATTTAGTTAATCATTACTGTAGCTAGAACTAATGCATACTGTATATGGTGTGTGTGAGGGGTGAGGGTGAGGTTCTGTGTGTGTGTGTGTGTATGTGTGTGGTTGTGTGTGTGTGTGTGTGTGTGTGTGTGTGTGTGTGTGTGTGTGTGTGTGTGCTGTGCTGTACTGTGGAGGAATATATCTCTGGGGTCAGGGGCAAAGGTTAAGGCATTGACAACTATGAGATAACAGTCTAAGAATCACTTTAAAAGGACCTTGGATTCAAACAGGCATGAACACACACTCACACACACACACACACACACACACACACACACACACACACACACACACACACACACACACACACACACACACACACACACACACACACACACACACACACACACACACAGAACCTTACCCTCACCCCTCACACACACCCTATACAGTATGCATTAGTTCTAGCTACAGTAATGATGAACTAAATGGAGTGTAAGGCGTGTGGTTGGAAGCCCAGGTGGGAAACTGTACTGCTTTACCCTCAAGCTTTTAACCTGACATACTTCACTAAATACTACAGCTGCCAGGAGACATTCTGGACATGGGGTAGATTAGGGCTCATTGTAAGGCTCTCAGAACAGAAATAAGTGCAAAACTGTTTATGTTTCTTCATTTAATCTTCATTCTAACAGGAACTTCATTCTAACAGGTTTAAACCTCTTTTCTAAGAGAGGAGACGTAAACAGCACCAGACAACATTAGTGTTCATGAGAGAGGAGACGTAAACAGCACCAGACAACATCAGTGTTCATAAGAGAGGAGACATAAACAGCACCAGACAACATTAGTGTTCATGAGAGAGGAGACGTAAACAGCACCAGACAACATTAGTGTTCATAAGAGAGGAGACATAAACAGCACCAGACAACATTAGTGTTCATAAGAGAGGAGACGTAAACAGCACCAGACAACATTAGTGTTCATAAGAGAGGAGACATAAACAGCACCAGACAACGTTAGTGTTCATAAGAGAGGAGACGTAAACAGCACCAGACAACGTTAGTGTTCATAAGAGAGGAGACATAAACAGCACCAGACAACATTAGTGTTCATAAGAGAGGAGACATAAACAGCACCAGACAACATTAGTGTTCATAAGAGAGGAGACGTAAACAGCACCAGACAACGTTAGTGTTCATAAGAGAGGAGACATAAACAGCACCAGACAACGTTAGTGTTCATAAGAGAGGCACCAGACAACGTTAATAAGAGAGGAGAACATAAACAGCACCAGACAACATTAGTGTTCATAAGAGAGGAGACATAAACAGCACCAGACAACATTAGTGTTCATAAGAGAGAGACGTAAACAGCACCAGACAACGTTAGTGTTCATAAGAGAGGAGACATAAACAGCACCAGACAACATTAGTGTTCATAAGAGAGGAGACGTAAACAGCACCAGACAACGTTAGTGTTCATAAGAGAGGAGACGTAAACAGCACCAGGCAACATTAGTGTTCATAAGAGAGGAGACATAAACAGCACCAGACAACGTTAGTGTTCATAAGAGAGGAGACATAAACAGCACCAGACAACATTAGTGTTCATGAGAGAGGAGACATAAACAGCACCAGACAACATTAGTGTTCATAAGAGAGGAGACATAAACAGCACCAGACAACGTTAGTGTTCATAAGAGAGGAGACGTAAACAGCACCAGACAACATTAGTGTTCATAAGAGAGGAGACATAAACAGCACCAGACAACATTAGTGTTCATGAGAGAGGAGACGTAAACAGCACCAGACAACATTAGTGTTCATAAGAGAGGAGACATAAACAGCACCAGACAACATTAGTGTTCATAAGAGAGGAGACGTAAACAGCACCAGACAACATTAGTGTTCATAAGAGAGGAGACATAAACAGCACCAGACAACATTAGTGTTCATAAGAGAGGAGACGTAAACAGCACCAGACAACATTAGTGTTCATAAGAGAGGAGACGTAAACAGCACCAGACAACATTAGTGTTCATAAGAGAGGAGACATAAACAGCACCAGACAACATTAGTGTTCATAAGAGAGGAGACGTAAACAGCACCAGACAACATTAGTGTTCATGAGAGAGGAGAAATAAACAGCACCAGACAACATTAGTGTTCATGAGAGAGGAGAAATAAACAGCACCAGACAACATTAGTGTTCATAAGAGAGGAGACGTAAACAGCACCAGACAACATTAGTGTTCATGAGAGAGGAGACGTAAACAGCACCAGACAACATTAGTGTTCATGAGAGAGGAGACGTAAACAGCACCAGACAACATTAGTGTTCATAAGAGAGGAGACGTAAACAGCACCAGACAACATTAGTGTTCATGAGAGAGGAGACGTAAACAGCACCAGACAACATTAGTGTTCATAAGAGAGGAGACATAAACAGCACCAGACAACATTAGTGTTCATGAGAGAGGAGACGTAAACAGCACCAGACAACATTAGTGTTCATAAGAGAGGAGACGTAAACAGCACCAGACAACATTAGTGTTCATAAGAGAGGAGACGTAAACAGCACCAGACAACATTAGTGTTCATGAGAGAGGAGACGTAAACAGCACCAGACAACATTAGTGTTCATGAGAGAGGAGACGTAAACAGCACCAGACAACATTAGTGTTTATAAAACAACAGGTGTTATCGGACCCCATCACAATACCGAACAATACTCACAAAGACAACATAATATAGGCCAACAACACTTTATTATATACTGTGGCTATTGGCTAAGCATTTCTCTTTATCCACCCTCTTTGTTCTGCTCTTTTTTTTCAGATTTGATTGGCTAATGTGTGTCTTTCTCTACTTTGATTGGCAGATATGGAGCCTTGGATCCACAGGTTCCGGGCTGAGGGCACAGTGGATTACTCTCAGCTAACCTTTGACCCCAGCCAGAACGAACTGATAGTCGGAGCCAGGTATTATATTCCCCCCCCCCCTCCCTGTCCCCTCTCTCTCTCTCTCTCTCTCTCTCTCTCTCTCTCTCGCTTCTTCTCTTTTTCTCTTTCTAGCTTTTTCTCTTGCTATCCCTCTCACTCATGATTGATGACACCTTTTGAAAATCCTCTGATTGAGTAGTGATTTTCTAGCCTGTTCTCCAGTGATGTTCATTGTCTCTGCCAAGCACATCACCTTTAATTCAGCTCAGCTCAGTGTGTGTGTGTGTGTGTGTGTGTGTGTGTGTGTGTGTGTGTGTGTGTGTGTGTGTGTGTGTGTGTGTGTGTGTGTGTGTGTGTGTGTGTGTGTGTGTGTGTGTGTGTGTGTGTGTGTGTGTGTGTGTGTGTGTGTGTGCATCCCAATCCTGCTAATGACCTTGGTTGTCAATATAAGCTGTTGTCTCCAGAGTTTAGAAGGTAGCTGAGGAAACAGAGAGCTGAAGGACCAAGACAGAGACACAGAGCTGGGGGAATAAATGAATGTACTGCAGATGGATTCAAGGAAATGGAGTAGTTGGGAATACTTGCAGGGATTGACAGATAAGAAGAAGATAATTGAGTAAACGTGGAGAGGGGAGAGAGTCTGCGTAAGGGAGAGCGAGAAAGATAGAAAAAGAAAGGGTGAGTTCTGCATGAATGCAAGCAATACTGGACTAGATGGAACTTTTACTGGGCTAGATGGAACTTTTACTGGGCTAGATGGGACTTTTACTGGGCTAGATGGGACTTTTACTGGGCTAGATGGAACTTTTACTGGGCTAGAAGGGGACTTTTACTGGGCTAGGTGGAACTTTTACTGGGCTAGATGGAACTTTTACTGGGCTAGGTGGAACTTTTACTGGGCTAGGTGGAACTTTTAGTGGACTAGGTGGAACTTTTACTGGGCTAGATGGAACTTTTACTGGGCTAGGTGGAACTTTTACTGGGTAGGTGGAACTTTTACTGGGCTAGATGGAACTTTTACTGGGCTAGGTGGAACTTTTACTGGGCTAGATGGAACTTTTACTGGGGATAGATGGAACTTTTACTGGGCTAGATGGAACTTTTACTGGGCTAGATGGGACTTTTACTGGGCTAAGTGGAACTTTTACTAGGCTAGATGGAACTTTTACTGGGCTAGGTGGAACTTTTAATGGGCTAGGTGGAACTTTTAGTGGACTAGGTGGAACTTTTACTGGGCTAGATGGAACTTTTACTGGGCTAGATGGAACTTTTACTGGGCTAGATGGAACTTTTACTGGGCTAGGTGGAACTTTTACTGGGCTAGATGGAACTTTTACTGGGGATAGATGGAACTTATTATAAAACACTGGGAGAGTGATTGCATTTGACCCTGACTATTATACAACACTGGGAGAGTGATTACATTTGACCGTGACTATTATAAAACACTGGGAGTGTGATTACATTTGACCCTGACTATTATACAACACTGGGAGAGTGATTACATTTGACCGTGACTATTATAAAACACTGGGAGAGTGATTACATTTGACCCTGACTATTATAAAACACTGGGAGAGTGATTGCATTTGACCCTGACTATTATAAAACACTGGGAGAGTGATTACATTTGACCCTGACTATTATAAAACACTGGGAGAGTGATTACATTTGACCCTGACTATTATAAAACACTGGGAGAGTGATTGCATTTGACCCTGACTATTATAAAACACTGGGAGAGTGATTACATTTGACCCTGACTATTATAAAACACTGGGAGAGTGATTACATTTGACCCTGACTATTATAAAACACTGGGAGAGTGATTGCATTTGACCCTGACTATTATAAAACACTAGGAGAGTGGAGCATTTATCCTTCCCTCTCAGACATTCGTCTGACCCAGGGGCTAAAGGGTGTTCCTGTCTGTCCCTGGAGTGGTCTGGACTAGCCTCGCTTCTCTTTCTCTAGATGAGAGGGCTCAGGCTTAGTGACAGAGATCTAGGATAATCTAGATAATCTAGGCTAGGGGTTGATTTGAGACTTACTCTGTCAACCTAAATAGGCTCAGTGACAGGGATCTAGAAGAATCTAGGCTAAGTGGCTAGGGGTTGATTTGAGACGTACTCCATCAACCTAAATAGGCTCAGTGAGAGGGATCTAGAAGAATCTAGGCTAAGGGGCTAGGGGTTGATTTCAGACTTACTCTGTCAACCTACATAGGCTCAGTGAGTGTTTGTGACTAGGGTTTGATTTGGGACAAGATCTACTCTGTCTGGCTGAGAGGGATCGTTGACGATTGTCCAGGAGTCTAGGGTTTGATTTGGGACAAGGCCTACTCTGTCTGACTGAATGGACTCTATATTCTCTGTGTGTTGGATCAGTCTGACTGGAAGATTCCATGAGTCCAAAAGTCTGTATTTTAGATCCAGCTGGTTTAATTTAAGACGTTTAACATTAGAGGAGTCACATTGAATTGTCTTAGAACGTCCGGTGTCGACGTTAAATGTTGAAATTAAATGTCTACATGTCAAATAGAGTTAGACAGAGAGGGTCTGTCTGTGACCAGATGGCCAGAGAGTGTTATAATGGCGGCAGATCGATTGTAGATGTTAATATAGTGTAAAAAGGGTCTTAGACCACAGCCTGCCCTGTGAAATACTGTAGCCGCTCTTTAGAAGATGGATAGGCTTGGGTTTATGTGTGTGTGTGTGTGTGTGTGTGTGTGTGTGTGCCTATAGGTGCTCCTGTCGAGGTTTGAGTGGGAGTATAACAGTACAGAATAGATGCCTAGATTATTTACTTTCTTGACATGAATTAAAGGGCAATTCCACCACTTTTCATCATCTCCAGGACCAACCCAGTGTCTACATTTTTTATTTATTTTACCTTTATTTAACTAGGCAAGTCAGTTAAGAACAAATTCTTATTTTCAATGACGGCCTAGGGACAGTGGGTTAACTGCATGTTCAGGGGCAGAACGACAGATTTGTACCTTGTCAGCTCGGGGGTTTGAACTTGCAACCTTCCAGTTACTAGTTCAACAGTGTTTGAAAATGAAATGTTTAAACTTTTGATGATGTCATCAGGTGTAAATATGTCCTTATCACCGATGGAGACATTAGTATTGTCTTGGAGATAATGAGCATGAAGTTGAAAAGTGGTGAAGAGCTCTTTCATATTTGTAAAACGAATAACTTTCTGAACCCGGTTTGAACTGAACCTGACAGGGTTGATTCTCTGACATTCCTGGCCAAAACTGATTACAAATTAAACATCCTTTCCTGATTGGCACAGCGGTCTAAGGCACTGCATCACTACAGACCCGGGTTCAATCCTGGGCTGTATCACAACTGGCCGTGATCGGGAATCCCATAGGGCAGTGCACAACCAGCGTCGTCCGGGTTTACGGAGGGTTTGGCTGGAGGAGGGTTTAATTGGCCAATCATGCTCTAGTGACTCCTTGTGGTGGACCAGGCGCCTGCAGGCTGAATTCAGTTGTCAGTTGAACAGTGTTTCCTCTGACACATTGGTACGGCTGGCTTCCAGGTTAAGCAGGCGTGTGTTAAGAAGCACGGCTTAGCGGGTCATGTTTCAGAGGACACATGACTCGACCAATGGTTTGGTTGGCTTCCAGGTTAAGCAGGCGTGTGTTAAGAAGCAGAGGACACATGACTCTTCTGATCCCATTGGGGAGATGCAGCGATGAGACAAGATCGTAATCGGGGAGAAAAAGGGGTGAAAATAAAATATATATATAAAATAAAAAGAAATGAAACAGCCTTAATATTAAACGTCACTCTGCTAAATAATAATATTAATATGATTAATAAACCTGCTATGATGATGAGTCTTGTGCCAGAATGCTGATCTTATACAATCAAACTGAAACCATTGGTCGTAAAAGAACAGACCTACTCATTCTACAGACATTAGCTTATACTGTTTTGTGGAAAGTTTGAAAGACCAGACAATTTGTTTTTTTTAGTTGGCTTACAATCTAAATGTAACCATTCAAAAGAGCCTAAGGCAAGAGCCTTATTCAAGTGAAGTTTCCCCATTGGACTCTCTGATACACACACACACACATGAATGTGGGCCCACGCACACTCACACAGCCTTAGGTCCTATGGTCTGTTAAAACAAAAATTCACTCAGGGATGCATTTGTCTGGAGGTGACCCTTAGACACTGATTCAAGATCAGTTTAGCATTTTCCCCACTAACGGTTGAGGTTGGAAAGAGTGAGCTGATCCTACATCTATGCAGTGGTGTAAAGCACTTAATTAATAATACTTTAAAGTACTACTTAAGTCGTTTTTGTGGGTATCTGTACTTGACTTTACTATTTCTATTTTTGATGACTATTTGACTTTCCTGAAGAAAATAAGGCACTTTTTACTTCATACATTTTCCTTGACACCCAAAAGTATTCGTTACACTTGGAATGCCTAGCAGGACAGGTAAAGTGTCTAATTCACGCACTTAAATCCCTGGTCATCCCTACTGCCACTGATCTGGAGGACTCACTAAACAGAGAACATCCCTGTTAATCCCTACTGCCTCTGATCTGGAGGATTCACTAAACAGAGAAAATCCCTGGTCATTCCTACTGCCTCTGATCTGGAGGACTCACTAAACACAGAACATCCCTGGTCATCCCTACTGCCTCTGATCTGGTGAACTCACTGAACAGAGAAAATCCCTGGTCAGCCCTACTGCCACTGATCTGGAGGACTCACTAAACAGAGAACACCCCTGGTCATCCCTACTGCCTCTGATCTGGAGGACTCACGAAACACAGAACATCCCTGGTCATCCCCGATGCATCTGATCTGGAGGACTCACTAAACAGAGAACATCCCTGGTCATCCCTACTGCCTCTGATCTGGAGGACTCACTAAACACAGAACATCCCTGGTCATCCCCAATGCATCTGATCTGGAGGACTCACTAAACAGAGAACATCCCTGGTCATCCCGACTGCCTCTGATCTGGTGGACTCACTAAACAGAGAACATCCCTGGTCATCCCTACTGCCTCTGATCTGGTGAACTCACTGAACAGAGAACATCCCTGGTCATTCCTACTGCCTCTGATCTGGTGAACTCACTAAACAGAGAACATCCCTGGTCATCCCGACTGCCTCTGATCTGGTGAACTTACTGAACAGAGAACATCCCTGGTCATCCCTACTGCCTCTGATCTGGTGAACTCACTAAACAGAGAACATCTCTGGTCATCCCTACTGCCTCTGATCTGGTGAACTCACTAAACAGAGAACATCCCTGGTCATCCCTACTGCCTCTGATCTGGTGAACTCACTAAACAGAGAACATCCCTGGTCATCCCTACTGCCTCTGATCTGGTGGACTCACTGAACAGAGAACATCTCTGGTCATCCCTACTGCCTCTGATCTGGTGGACTCACTAAACAGAGAACATCCCTGGTCATTCCTAATGCTCTGATCTGGTGAACTCACTAAACAGAGAACATCCCTGGTCATCCCTACTGCCTCTGATCTGGTGGACTCACTAAACAGAGAATATCCCTGGTCATCCCTACTGCCTCTGATCTGGTGGACTCACTAAACAGAGAATATCCCTGGTCATCCCTACTGCCTCTGATCTGGTGAACTCACTGAACAGAGAACATCTCTGGTCATCCCTACTGCCTCTGATCTGGTGGACTCACTAAACAGAGAACATCCCTGGTCATTCCTAATGCCTCTGATCTGGTTTGTGGGTAACTCACTAAACAGAGAACATCCCTTCATCCCTACTGCCTCTGATCTGGTGGACTCACTAAACAGAGAATATCCCTGGTCATCCCTACTTCTGATCTTGGACTCACTAAACAGAGAATATCCTGGTCATCCCTACTTCTGATCTGGTGGACTCACTAAACAGAGAATATCCCTGGTCATTCCTAATGCCTCTGATCTGGTGAACTCACAAACAGAGAACATCCCTGGTCATCCCGACTGCCTCTGATCTGGTGGACTCACTGAACAGAGAACATCCCTGGTCATCCCTACTGCCTCTGATCTTGGACTCACTGAACAGAGAACATCCCTGGTCATCCCTACTGCCTCTGATCTGGTGGACTCACTAAACAGAGAATATCCCTGGTCATCCCTACTGCCTCTGATCTGGTGGACTCACTAAACAGAGAATATCCCTGGTCATCCCTACTGCCTCTGATCTGGCAGACTCACTAAACAGAGAACATCCCTGGTCATCCCTGCCTCTGATCTGGAGGACTCACTAAACAGAGAACATCCCTGGTCATCCCTACTGCCTCTGATCTGGCAGACTCACTAAACAGAGAACATCCCTGGTCATCCCTGGCCTCTGATCTGGCAGACTCACTAAACAGAGAACATCCCTGGTCAGCCCTACTGCCTCTGATCTGGCAGACTCACTAAACAGAGAATATCCCTGGTCATCCCTACTGCCTCTGATCTGGAGGACTCATTAAACAGAGAACATCCCTGGTCATCCCTACTGCCTCTGATCTGGCAGACTCACTAAACAGAGAACATCCCTGGTCATCCCTGCTGCCTCTGATCTGGCAGACTCACTAAACAGAGAACATCCCTGGTCAGCCCTACTGCCTCTGATCTGGCAGACTCACTAAACAGAGAACATCCCTGGTCATCCCTACTGCCTCTGATCTGGAGGACTCACTAAACAGAGAACATCCCTGGTCATCCCTACTGCCTCTGATCTGGAGGACTCACTAAACAGAGAACATCCCCTGGTCATCCCTGCTGCCTCTGATCTGAGGACTCACTAAACAGAGAAAATCCTGGTCATCCCTACTGCCTCTGATCTGGCAGACTCACTAAACAGAGAACATCCCTGGTCATCCCTGATCTGGAGGACTCACTAAACAGAGAACATCCCTGGTCATCCCTACTGCCTCTGATCTGGAGGACTCATTAAACAGAGAACATCCCTGGTCATCCCTGCCTCTGATCTGCAGACTCACTAAACAGAGAACATCCCTGGTCAGCCCTACTGCCTCTGATCTGGCAGACTCACTAAACAGAGAACATCCTGGTCATCCCTACTGCCTCTGATCTGGAGGACTCACTAAACAGAGAACATCCCTGGTCATCCCTACTGCCTCTGATCTGGAGGACTCACTAAACAGAGAACATCCCCTGGTCATCCCTGCTGCCTCTGATCTGGTGGACTCACTAAACAGAGAACATCCCTGGTCATCCCTACTGCCTCTGATCTGGAGGACTCACTAAACAGAGAACATCCCTGGTCATCCCTGCTGCCTCTGATCTGGTGGACTCACTAAACAGAGAACATCCCTGGTCATCCCTACTGCCTCTGATCTGGTGGACTCACTAAACAGAGAACATCCCCTGGTCATCCCTGCTGCCTCTGATCTGGTGGACTCACTAAACAGAGAACATCCTGGTCATCCCTACTGCCTCTGATCTGGTGGACTCACTGAACAGAGAACATCCCTGGTCATCCCTACTGCCTCTGATCTGGAGGACTCACTAAACAGAGAACATCCCTGGTCATCCCTACTGCCTCTGATCTGGAGGACTCACTAAACAGAGAACATCCCTGGTCATCCCTACTGCCTCTGATCTGGTGGACTCACTAAACAGAGAACATCCCTGGTCATCCCTACTGCCTCTGATCTGGAGGACTCACTAAACAGAGAACATCCCTGGTCATCCCTACTGCCTCTGATCTGGTGGACTCACTAAACAGAGAACATCCCTGGTCATCCCTACTGCCTCTGATCTGGACTCACTAAACAGAGAACATCCCTGGTCATCCCTACTGGATCTGGAGGACTCACTAAACAGAGAACATCCCTGGTCATCCCTACTGCCTCTGATCTGGAGGACTCACTAAACAGAGAACATCCCTGGTCATCCCTACTGCCTCTGATCTGGAGGACTCACTAAACAGAGAACATCCCTGGTCATCCCTGCTGCCTCTGATCTGGTGGACTCACTAAACAGAGAACATCCCTGGTCATCCCTACTGCCTCTGATCTGGAGGACTCACTAAACAGAGAACATCCCTGGTCATCCCTACTGCCTCTGATCTGGTGGACTCACTAAACAGAGAACATCCCTGGTCATCCCTACTGCCTCTGATCTGGAGGACTCACTAAACAGAGAACATCCCTGGTCATCCCTACTATCTGGAGGACTCACTCTCCCTGGTCATCCCTACTGCCTCTGGTCTGGTGGACTCACTAAACAGAGAACATCCCTGGTCATCCCTACTGCCTCTGATCTGGAGGACTCACTAAACAGAGAACATCCCTGGTCATCCTTACTGCCTCTGATCTGGAGGACTCATTAAACACAAATGCTTTGTTGGTAAATTCTGTCTCAGTGCTGGAGTCTGCCCCTGGCCATCCGTACATTTAAAAAACAAGAAAATTGTGCCGTCTGCTTTGCTTAATATAAGGAATTGTTTATAATTTGTGCATGTACTTTTGCTTTTGAAACTTAAATATATTTTATCAATTACATTTACTGTTGATACAAAGTATATTTAAATCCAAATACTATTTTACTGGGTGACTTTTACTTTTACTTGAGTCATTTTCTATTAATACTTTTACTCAAATGTGTACTTTTTCCACCACTGCATCTGTGTCTACAGGAAATTTGTAAAGTATGTAATCTTTATTCTGTTCGGTTTAGATTGGATTTCTATTCAAAACCACAAAGATATAACTAGTTTCGACTGGCAGTAAAATAGTATGTATGTAGTTACATCTGAACAGGCCCTTTGGAGTGACCCAGAAAGATAGCTGTGATTAATCAAAGGTTTGATGAGGTAGAGGAAATAACCAATATGGGAGTAACATAACCCAGAGATATTTTTGGAAATGGTCTCCTGTCCACTTCCTTTTTTTCAGATTGTGTCTTTTTAGAGAAGATTATACCTTCATCTCTCCTCCCTGTCTCTTTTCCTTTCAGAAACCACCTGTTCAGACTCAATCTGGAGGACCTCTCGCTGATCCAGGTGAGTCTTTACCAGTGTTGCCAGTCCCTCATCCATTGCTACCCATATGCCCCCCTCTATCTCTCTATCCCTCTTTCTCTATCTCTCTATCCCTCCCTCTTTCTCTATCTCTCTATCCCTCCCTCTTTCTCTATCTCTCTATCCCTCCCTCTTTCTCTATCCCTCTATCCCTCCCTCTTTCTCTATCTCTCTATCCCTCCCTCTTTCTCTATCTCTCTGTCCTCCCTCTTTCTCTATCTCTCTATCCCTCCCTCTTTCTCTATCTCTCTATCCCTCCCTCTTTCTCTATCTCTCTCTCCCTCCCTCTTTCTCTATCTCTCTATCCCTCCCTCTTTCTCTATCACTCTATCCCTCCCTCTTTCTCTCTCTCTCTGTCCCTCCCTCTTTCTCCCTCTATCTCTCTATCCCTCCCTCTTTCTCCCTCTATCTCTCTATCCCTCCCTCTTTCTCTATCTCTCTGTCCCTCCCTCTTTCTCCCTCCCTCTATCTCTCTCCCTCCCTCTTTCTCCCTCTATCTTTATGTCCCTCTCTCTTTCTCTACCTCTCTATTCCTCCCTCTTTCTCTATCCCTCTTTCTCTCTCTCTTTATCCTCTCTCGTTCTCCCTCTTCATCACCCTTCCTATGTATCTTCCTCTAACTCTCATATTCATCTCCCTCCAACTTCCTCACATCTCTCTTTTCTCAGACTCTTTCTTTCTAGTATTATCTCTCTCTTCACATTTCCTCCCTTTAGCTCTCTCTCTTTCACATTTCCTCCCTTTAGCTCCCTTCTCTCTCTTCACATTTCCTCCCTTTAGCCCCTTCTCTCTCTCTCACATTTCTCCCTTTAGCCCCCCTTCTCTCTTTTCTCAGATTTCCTCCCTTTAGCCCCCCCTTCTCTCTCTTCACATTTCCTCCCTTTAGCCCCCCTTCTCTCTCTTCACATTTCCTCCTTTAGCCCCCCTTCTCTCTCTTCACATTTCCTCCCTTTAGCCCCCCCCTTCTCTCTCTTCACATTTCCTCCCTTTAGCCCCCCTTCTCTCTCTTCACATTTCCTCCCTTTAGCTCCCCCCTTCTCTCTCTTCACATTTCCTCCCTTTAGCCTCCCCTTCTCTCTCTTCACATTTCCTCCCTTTAGCCCCCCTTCTCTCTCTTCACATTTCCTCCCTTTAGCCCCCCTTCTCTCTCTTCACATTTCCTCCCTTTAGCCCCCCTTCTCTCTCTTCCCATTTCCTCCCTTTTGCCCCCCTTTTCTCTCTCTTCCCCTCAATGTCTAGCTCGCAGTCAGTTTGTTGGAACATTGCATCAGGTATAACAAGTCTGGTCTCTTTTAAAAACATTGTTTTTACATATTTTTTTTAATCTATCTACATTAACAGAGTAATACAGTAATACTGGAACAGGCCAGCCGTCAGTTGGGCCAATACAAATCTGTCACAACAATACACAACACCAGTTACAGTAACAACAGCCCAGGGTACATTTCAAATATTTCACACTGTTATATGCATCATAACAACACCATTACGTCGAGTGCTGTCAGTGAAGCCAGGATAATGATTATTGTGCCAGGAGATCGTAAGGGCTTGATTTGTGCAACAGACTTCATGCAGTTTGTAACTGCTGTCGTGGGAAGAAGGTGAGGACCAATGCACAGCGTGGTACGTGTTCATCTTTTTTTAATAAAGTCAACTGAACACTGAATAACAAAACAAAGAAAGAAACAACTGGAACAGTTCTGTCTGGTGTAGACACACAAAGACTGAAAACAACCACCCACAAAACACAATGGAAAACAGGCTACCTAATTATGGATCTCAATCAGGAACAACGATTGACAGCTGCCTCTGATTGAGAACCATACCAGGCCACACACAGAAATAGAAAATCATAGAAAAACTAACATAGACAACCCACCCAACTCACGCCCTGACCATACTAAAACAAAAGACTAAACAAAGGAACTACGAACGTGACACAGTTGTCCTCTAGAAGAGTGGGGTGTGAGAGAACTATTACTAGGCTAAGAGTGGGGTGTGAGAGAACTATCACGAGGCTAAGAGTGGGGTGTGAGAGAACTATCACTAGGCTAAGAGTGGGGTGTGAGAGAACTATCACTAGGCTAAGAGTGGGGTGTGAGAGAACTATCACTAGGCTAAGAGTGGGGGTGTGAGAGAACTATCACTAGGCTAAGAGTGGGGGTGTGAGAGAACTATCACTAGGCTAAGAGTGGGGTGTGAGAGAACTATCACTAGGCTAAGAGTGGGGTGTGAGAGAACTATCACTAGGCTAAGAGTGGGGTGTGAGAGAACTATCACTAGGCTAAGAGTGGGGTGTGAGAGAACTATCACTAGGCTAAGAGTGGGGTGGAGAACTATCACTAGGCTAAGAGTGAGAGAACTATCACTAGGCTAAGAGTGGGGTGTGAGAGAACTATCACTAGGCTAAGAGAACTATCACTAGGCTAAGAGTGGGGTGTGAGAGAACTATCATTAGGCTAAGAGTGGGGTGTGAGAGAACTATCACTAGGCTAAGAGTGGGGTGTGAGAGAACTATCACTAGGCTAAGAGTGGGGTGTGAGAGAACTATCACTAGGCTAAGAGTGGGGTGTGAGAGAACTATCACTAGGCTAAGAGTGGGGTGGCTAAGTGGGGTGAGAGAACTATCACTAGGCTAAGAGTGGGGTGTGAGAGAACTATCACTAGGCTAAGAGTGGGGTGTGAGAGAACTATCACTAGGCTAAGAGTGGGGTGTGAGAGAACTATCACTAGGCTAAGAGTGGGGTGTGAGAGAACTATCACTAGGCTAAGAGTGGGGTGTGAGAGAACTATCACTAGGCTAAGAGTGGGGTGTGAGAGAACTATCACTAGGCTAAGAGTGGGGTGTGAGAGAACTATCACTAGGCTAAGAGTGGGGTGTGAGAGAACTATCACTAGGCTAAGAGTGGGGTGTGAGAGAACTATCACTAGGCTAAGAGTGGGGTGTGAGAGAACTATCATTAGGCTAAGAGTGGGGTGAGAGAACTATCACTAGCTGTGAGAGAACTATCACTAGGCTAAGAGTGGGGTGTGAGAGAACTATCACTAGGCTAAGAGTGGGGTGTGAGAGAACTATCATTAGGCTAAGAGTGGGGTGTAGAGAACTATCACTAGGCTAAGAGTGGGTGTGAGAGAACTATCATTAGGCTAAGAGTGGGGTGTGAGAGAACTATCACTAGGCTAAGAGTGTGGAGAACTGGCTGAGAGAACTATCACTAGGCTAAGAGTGGGGTGTGAGAGAACTATCACTAGGCTAAGAGTGGGGTGAGAGAACTATCACTAGGCTAAGAGAACTATCACTAGGCTAAGAGTGGGGTGTGAGAGAACTATCACTAGGCTAAGAGTGGGGTGAGAGAACTATCACTAGGCTAAGAGTGGGGTGGCTAAGAGAGAGAACTATCACTAGGCTAAGAGTGGGGTGTGAGAGAACTATCACTAGGCTAAGAGTGGGGTGTGAGAGAACTATCACTAGGCTAAGAGTGGGGTGGAACTATCACTAGGCTAAGAGTGGGGTGTGAGAGAACTATCACTAGGCTAAGAGTGGGGTGTGAGAGAACTATCATTAGGCTAAGAGTGGGGTGTGAGAGAACTATCACTAGGCTAAGAGTGGGGTGTGAGAGAACTATCACTAGGCTAAGAGTGGGGTGTGAGAGAACTATCACTAGGCTAAGAGTGGGGTGTGAGAGAACTATCACTAGGCTAAGAGTGGGGTGTGAGAGAACTATCACTAGGCTAAGAGTGGGGTGTGAGAGAACTATCACTAGGCTAAGAGTGGGTGGAGAACTATCACTAGGCTAAGAGTGTGTGAGAGAACTATCATTAGGCTAAGAGTGGGGTGTGAGAGAACTATCACTAGGCTAAGAGTGGGGTGTGAGAGAACTATCATTAGGCTAAGAGTGGGGTGTGAGAGAACTATCACTAGGCTAAGAGTGGGGTGTGAGAGAACTATCATTAGGCTAAGAGTGGGGTGTGAGAGAACTATCACTAGGCTAAGAGTGGGGTGTGAGAGAACTATCATTAGGCTAAGAGTGGGGTGTGAGAGAACTATCACTAGGCTAAGAGTGGGGGTGTGAGAGAACTATCATTAGGCTAAGAGTGGGGTGTGAGAGAACTATCACTAGGCTAAGAGTGGGGTGTGAGAGAACTATCATTAGGCTAAGAGTATCACTAGGCTAAGAGTGGGGTGTGAGAGAACTATCACTAGGCTAAGAGTGGGGTGTGAGAGAACTATCACTAGGCTAAGAGTGGGGTGTGAGAGAACTATCACTAGGCTAAGAGTGGGGTGTGAGAGAACTATCACTAGGCTAAGAGTGGGGTGTGAGAGAACTATCACTAGGCTAAGAGTGGGGTGTGAGAGAACTATCACTAGGCTAAGAGTGGGGTGTGAGAGAACTATCACTAGGCTAAGAGTGGGGTGTGAGAGAACTATCACTAGGCTAAGAGTGGGGGTGTGAGAGAACTATCACTAGGCTAAGAGTGGGGTGTGAGAGAACTATCACTAGGCTAAGAGTGGGGTGTGAGAGAACTATCACTAGGCTAAGAGTGGGGTGTGAGAGAACTATCACTAGGCTAAGAGTGGGGTGTGAGAGAACTATCACTAGGCTAAGAGTGGGGTGTGAGAGAACTATCACTAGGCTAAGAGTGGGGTGTGAGAGAACTATCACGAGGCTAAGAGTGGGGTGTGAGAGAACTATCACTAGGCTAAGAGTGGGGGTGTGAGAGAACTATCACTAGGCTAAGAGTGGGGTGTGAGAGAACTATCACTAGGCTAAGAGTGGGGTGTGAGAGAACTATCACTAGGCTAAGAGTGGGAGATGAAGAGAGAACTATCATTAGGCTAAGAGTGGGGTGTGAGAGAACTATCACTAGGCTAAGAGTGGGGTGTGAGAGAACTATCATTAGGCTAAGAGTAGGGGTGTGAGAGAACTATCACTAGGCTAAGAGTGGGGTGTGAGAGAACTATCATTAGGCTAAGAGTGGGGTGTGAGAGAACTATCACTAGGCTAAGAGTCAGGGTGTGAGAGAACTATCATTAGGCTAAGAGTGGGGTGTGAGAGAACTATCATAGGCTAAGAGTGGGGTGTGAGAGAACTATCATTAGGCTAAGAGTGGGGTGAGAGAACTATCACTAGGCTAAGAGTGGGGTGTGAGAGAACTATCATTAGGCTAAGAGTGGGGTGTGAGAGAACTATCACTAGGCTAAGAGTGGGGTGTGAGAGAACTATCATTAGGCTAAGAGTGGGGTGTGAGAGAACTATCACTAGGCTAAGAGTGGGGTGTGAGAGAACTATCATTAGGCTAAGAGTGGGGTGTGAGAGAACTATCACTAGGCTAAGAGTGGGGTGTGAGAGAACTATCACTAGGCTAAGAGTGGGGTGTGAGAGAACTATCACTAGGCTAAGAGTGGGGTGTGAGAGAACTATCACTAGGCTAAGAGTGGGGTGTGAGAGAACTATCATTAGGCTAAGAGTGGGGTGTGAGAGAACTATCACTAGGCTAAGAGTGGGGTGTGAGAGAACTATCATTAGGCTAAGAGTGGGGTGGAGAACTATCACTAGGCTAAGAGTGGGTGTGAGAGAACTATCACTAGGCTAAGAGTGGGGTGTGAGAGAACTATCACTAGGCTAAGAGTGGGGTGTGAGAGAACTATCACTAGGCTAAGAGTGGGGTGTGAGAGAACTATCACTAGGCTAAGAGTGGGGTGTGAGAGAACTATCACTAGGCTAAGAGTGGGGTGTGAGAGAACTATCACTAGGCTAAGAGTGGGGTGTGAGAGAACTATCACTAGGCTAAGAGTGGGGTGTGAGAGAACTATCACTAGGCTAAGAGTGGGGTGTGAGAGAACTATCACTAGGCTAAGAGTGGGGTGTGAGAGAACTATCACTAGGCTAAGAGTGGGGTGTGAGAGAACTATCACTAGGCTAAGAGTGGGGTGTGAGAGAACTATCACTAGGCTAAGAGTGGGGTGTGAGAGAACTATCACTAGGCTAAGAGTGGGGTGTGAGAGAACTATCACTAGGCTAAGAGTGGGGTGAGAGAACTATCACTAGGCTAAGAGTGGGGTGTGAGAGAACTATCACTAGGCTAAGAGTGGGGTGTGAGAGAACTATCACTAGGCTAAGAGTGGGGTGTGGGAGAACTATCACTAGGCTAAGAGTGGGGTGTGAGAGAACTATCACTAGGCTAAGAGTGGGGTGTGAGAGAACTATCACTAGGCTAAGAGTGGGGTGTGAGAGAACTATCATTAGGCTAAGAGTGGGTGAGAGAACTATCACTAGGCTAAGAGTGGGGTGTGAGAGAACTATCATTAGGCTAAGAGTGGGGTGTGAGAGAACTATCACTAGGCTAAGAGTGGGGTGTGAGAGAACTATCATTAGGCTAAGAGTGGGGTGTGAGAGAACTATCACTAGGCTAAGAGTGGGGTGTGAGAGAACTATCATTAGGCTAAGAGTGGGGTGTGAGAGAACTATCACTAGGCTAAGAGTGGGGTGTGAGAGAACTATCATTAGGCTAAGAGTGGGGTGTGAGAGAACTATCACTAGAGAGAACTATCATTAGGCTAAGAGTGGGGTGTGAGAGAACTATCACTAGGCTAAGAGTGGGGTGTGAGAGAACTATCATTAGGCTAAGAGTGGGGTGTGAGAGAACTATCACTAGGCTAAGAGTGGGGTGTGAGAGAACTATCACTAGGCTAAGAGTGGGGTGTGAGAGAACTATCACTAGGCTAAGAGTGGGGTGTGAGAGAACTATCACTAGGCTAAGAGTGGGGTGTGAGAGAACTATCACTAGGCTAAGAGTGGGGTGTGAGAGAACTATCACTAGGCTAAGAGTGGGGTGTGAGAGAACTATCACTAGGCTAAGATTGGGGTGTGAGAGAACTATCATTAGGCTAAGGTGTGAGAGAACTATCACTAGGCTAAGAGTGGGGTGTGAGAGAACTATCACTAGGCTAAGAGTGGGGTGTGAGAGAACTATCACTAGGCTAAGAGTGGGGTGTGAGAGAACTATCATTAGGCTAAGAGTGGGGTGTGAGAGAACTATCACTAGGCTAAGAGTGGGGTGTGAGAGAACTATCACTAGGCTAAGAGTGGGGTGTGAGAGAACTATCACTAGGCTAAGAGTGGGGTGTGAGAGAACTATCATTAGGCTAAGAGTGGGGTGTGAGAGAACTATCACTAGGCTAAGAGTGGGGTGTGAGAGAACTATCACTAGGCTAAGAGTGGGGTGTGAGAGAACTATCACTAGGCTAAGAGTGGGGTGTGAGAGAACTATCACTAGGCTGTGAAGAACTATCACTAGGCTAAGAGTGGGGTGTGAGAGAACTATCACTAGGCTAAGAGTAGTATCACTAGGCTAAGAGTATCACTAGGCTAAGAGTGGGGTGTGAGAGAACTATCACTAGGCTAAGAGTGGGGTGTGAGAGAACTATCACTAGGCTAAGAGTGGGGTGTGAGAGAACTATCACTACGCTAAGAGTGGGGTGTGAGAGAACTATCACTAGGCTAAGAGTGGGGTGTGAGAGAACTATCACTAGGCTAAGAGTGGGGTGTGAGAGAACTATCACTAGGCTAAGAGTGGGGTGTGAGAGAACTATCACTAGGCTAAGAGTGGGGTGTGAGAGAACTATCACTAGGCTAAGAGTGGGGTGTGAGAGAACTATCACTAGGCTAAGAGTTGGGTGTGAGAGAACTATCACTAGGCTAAGAGTGGGGTGTGAGAGAACTATCACTAGGCTAAGCTGGATCAGAGAAGTCTGCCAGCCATCGTAGTCAGTGTTAATGGCCCTATATATCTAACAGTAGTCTTCTCTGTCGTCAGTATTAATGGCCCTATATATCTAACAGTAGTCTTCTCTGTCGTCAGTATTAATGGCCCTATATATCTAACAGTAGTCTTCTCTGTAGTCAGTATTAATGGCCCTATATATCTAACAGTAGTCTTCTCTGTAGTCAGTATTAATGGCCCTATATATCTAACAGTAGTCTTCTCTGTAGTCAGTATTAATGGCCCTATATATCTAACAGTAGTCTTCTCTGTAGTCAGTATTAATGGCCCTATATATCTAACAGTAGTCTTCTCTGTAGTCAGTATTAATGGCCCTATATATCTAACAGTAGTCTTCTCTGTAGTCAGTATTAATGGCCCTATATATCTAACAGTAGTCTTCTCTGTCGTCAGTATTAATGGCCCTATATATCTAACAGTAGTCTTCTCTGTCGTCAGTATTAATGGCCCTATATATCTAACAGTAGTCTTCTCTGTAGTCAGTATTAATGGCCCTATATATCTAACAGTAGTCTTCTCTGTAGTCAGTGTTAATGGCCCTATACATCTAACATGAGTCTTCTCTGTAGTCAGTGTTAATGGCCCTATATATCTAACAGTAGTCTTCTCTGTAGTCAGTATTAATGGCCCTATATATCTAACAGTAGTCTTCTCTGTCGTCAGTATTAATGGCCCTATATATCTAACAGTAGTCTTCTCTGTCGTCAGTATTAATGGCCCTATATATCTAACAGTAGTCTTCTCTGTAGTCAGTATTAATGGCCCTATATATCTAACAGTAGTCTTCTCTGTAGTCAGTATTAATGGCCCTATATATCTAACAGTAGTCTTCTCTGTAGTCAGTATTAATGGCCCTATATATCTAACAGTAGTCTTCTCTGTAGTCAGTGTTAATGGCCCTATATATCTAACAGTAGTCTTCTCTGTAGTCAGTGTTAATGGCCCTATATATCTAACAGTAGTCTTCTCTGTAGTCAGTATTAATGGCCCTATATATCTAACAGTAGTCTTCTCTGTAGTCAGTATTAATGGCCCTATATATCTAACAGTAGTCTTCTCTGTAGTCAGTATTAATGGCCCTATACATCTAACAGTAGTCTTCTCTGTAGTCAGTGTTAATGGCCCTATATATCTAACAGTAGTCTTCTCTGTAGTCAGTATTAATGGCCCTATATATCTAACAGTAGTCTTCTCTGTAGTCAGTGTTAATGGCCCTATATATCTAACAGTAGTCTTCTCTGTAGTCAGTATTAATGGCCCTATATATCTAACAGTAGTCTTCTCTGTAGTCAGTATTAATGGCCCTATATATCTAACAGTAGTCTTCTCTGTAGTCAGTGTTAATGGCCCTATATATCTAACATTAGTATTCTCCGTAGTCAGTGTTAATGGCCCTATATATCTAACATTAGTATTCTCTGTAGTCAGTGTTAATGGCCCTATATATCTAACATTAGTATTCTCTGTAGTCAGTGTTAATGGCCCTATATATCTAACATTAGTATTCTCTGTAGTCCCTTAGAAGGAAATAGAAGGAAAGGAGAGGGGAAGAGGGGAAATAAGCAGAGAGCGAGACGGAGAATGAGGGAGATGGAGCAATGTAGAGTAAGATATAGGATTACCGGTTGATGAAGGTGATTTGCGAAGGGAAAAGTGTTTATGAGTAGTGGTACTAACAACAAAGAGAGCTGCACCAGAATACTCAGCTTTTTCTTCTTCGTTTTACTTCTCTACATTGAGATGTGTAGAGAAGAGAAAGGAGTTTTACTGCAGAAATTTCTCTTCTTTGGGAAATATCCTACAAACTACACCCACACATGCCTATTTCATTAGCTACCACCTATCATGGTGCTTTAGTACAGTACATACCCATTGGCATTGGTTAACAGGATTTATCATTGCACTGTGCTGACATGAATAACATAAGTGTGTGTTTTGATGAAAATAAGTACTGAGAGCTATGCTTGTGCCTTGTATGATTTTTGCAATAAAATGAGAGACCGAGTTGAAGTACCATTTGATATGATCCATGCTCAGGCTTAATCCCTAATGTACCAAAACTAAATATTTATGAGCACGTCAAAACAACCAAGGTTATTCTTCGATGTACTGTATGAACGAATAATAAACCAGACCTCTAGAAATACTTTCAGCGTTATTGATTAAAACCCCTCTAATTTTCTCTTAAACAAACCCTTCATCACTTAAAATGAAACTGGGGGCCTTTTGTTAGTGTGTTGTTTGCAGACTCAGAGAGACGTGCCAGTTGCTGTGTCAGCCAGATAAATGCCCTCTGTCTGTCCTGTGGTACTTCAGCTCAGCGATTAACCGAAATGTCCTTATTTTTTGGTGGGTTATTAAACAACTAATTGACCATTCGGTTCAATTACTTAACTTCCATTTAGTTCAGTTTTTTTGTGAGCCCAATGTGCCATTTCTCGACAAATCAAATCAGTCAAAAGAGACATCATATCAAGAACTGGGATGTTGGGCTGAAGGGAGTTGCAGTTTTCATTAAGCATATTTTCAACCAAGTGTGGTAACCACTGCGCCTGTTTTTTTCCAACTGTTAGGTTAGATACACACAGATTGCACCGACAGCATGTAAATAACACAGCAACAAGTAAAGTACACTGCTCAAAAAAATAAAGGGAACACTTAAACAACACAATGTAACTCCAAGTCAATCACACTTCTGTGAAATCAAACTGTCCACTTAGGAAGCAACACTGATTGACAATAAATGTCACATGCTGTTGTGCAAATGGAATAGACAACAGGTGGAAATTATAGGCAATTAGCAAGACACCCCCAATAAAGGAGTGGTTATGCAGGTGGTGACCACAGACCACTTCTCAGTTCCTATACTTCCTGGCTGATGTTTTGGTCACTTTTGAATGCTGGCGGTGCTTTCACTCTAGTGGTAGCATGAGACGGAGTCTACAACCCACACAAGTGGCTGAGGTAGTGCAGCTCATCCAAGATGGCACATCAATGCGAGCTGTGGCAAGAAGGTTTGCTGTGTCTGTCAGCGTAGTGTGCAGAGCATGGAGGCGCTACCAGGAGACAGGCCAGTACATCAGGAAACGTGTAGGAGGCCGTAGAAGGGCAACAACCCAGCAGCAGGACCGCTACCTCCACCTTTGTGCAAGGAGGAGCAGGAGGAGCACTGCCAGAGCCCTGCAAAATGACCTCCAGCAGGCCACAAATGTACATAGGTCTGCTAAAACGGTCAGAAACAGACTCCATGAGGGTGATATGAGGGCCCGACGTCCACAGGTGGGGGTTGTGCTTACAGCACAACACCGTGCAGGCCGTTTGGCATTTGCCAGAGAACACCAAGATTGGCAAATTCGCCACTGGTGCCCTGTGCTCTTCATAGATGAAAGCAGGTTCACACTGAGTACATGTGACAGACTTGACAGAGTCTGGAGACGCTGTGGAGAACGTTCTGCTGCCTGCAACATCCTCCAGCATGACCGGTTTGGCGGTGGGTCAGTCATGGTGTGGGGTGGCATTTCTTTGGGGGGCCGCACAGCCCTCCATGTGCTCGCCAGAGGTAGCCTGACTGCCATTAGGTACCGAGATGAGATCCTCAGACCCCTTGTGGGACCATATGCTGGTGTGGTTGGCCCTGGGTTCCTCCTAATGCAAGACAATGCTAGACCTCATGTGGCTGGAGTGTGTCAGCAGTTCCTGCAAGAGGAAGGCATTGATGCTATGGACTGGCCCGCCCGTTCCTCAGACCTGAATCCAATTGAGCACATCTGGGACATCATGTCTCGCTCCATCCACCAACGCCACATTGCACCACAGACTGTCCAGGAGTTGGCGGATGCTTTAGTCCAGGTCTGGGAGGAGATCCCTCAGGAGACCATCCACCACCTCATCAGGAGCATGCCCAGGCGTTGTAGGGAGGTCATACAGGCACGTGGAGGCCACACACACTACTGAGCCTCATTTTGACTTGTTTTAAGGACATTACATCAAAGTTGGATCAGCCTCTAGTGTGGTTTTCCACTTTAATTTTGAGTGTGACTCCAAATCCAGACCTCCATGGGTTGATAAATTTGATTTATATTGATCATTTTTGTGTGATTTTGTTGTCAGCATATTCAACTATGTAAAGAAAAAAGTATTTAATAAGAATATTTCATTCATTCAGATCTAGGATGTGTTATTTTAGTGTTCCCTTTATTTTTTTGAGCAGTGTACTTTGAAGAAGTAGTAAAATGAGTTTGTAAGACAGCTCTGCAACATGCTTAGTAGGCAGGCTAGCTAAATAGGATGACCACAGACAGCTCTGCAACATGCTTAGTAGGCAGGCTAGCTAAATAGGATGACTACAGACAGCTCTGCAACATGCTTAGTAGGCAGGCTAGCTAAATAGGATGACTACAGACAGCTCTGCAACATGCTTAGTAGGCAGGCTAGCTATATAGGATGACTACAGACAGCTCTGCAATATGCTTAGTAGGCAGGCTAGCTAAATAGGATGACTACAGACAGCTCTGCAACATGCTTAGTAGGCAGGCTAGCTAAATAGGATGACTACAGACAGCTCTGCAACATGCTTAGTAGGCAGGCTAGCTAAATAGGATGACTACAGACAGCTCTGCAACATGCTTAGTAGGCAGGCTAGCTAAATCGGATGACTACAGACAGCTCTGCAACATGCTTAGTAGGCAGGCTAGCTAAATCGGATGACTACAGACAGCTCTGCAACATGCTTAGTAGGCAGGCTAGCTAAATAGGATGACTACAGACAGTACAGTGTGGGGAGAACAGAGAAGGTTTCTGGCTGTTTGATTGCTACTGCCTGAGCAGAGATGAGGTGATGACTTTAATAAGGAATAACAAATAATTAAGTCATCAAATAAAAACTAAGTAAACAAGCAACTGGACCTGTTTTCACTGTTTGCATTTTCACTGTTTTGGCAATTGAATGTTCACCATTTTGCTTTATATATTTGGAATTTCCCCCTCTCCTTCTCTCCCTCTCTCCTCTCCCCCTCTACTCTCCCCTCTCCTCTCCCCCTCTCCTTCTCTCCCCCTCGTATCTCCCCTCTCCCCCTCTCCTACTCTCCTCTCCCCCTTTCCCCTTCTCCCCTATTCTCCCCCCTCTCCTCTCCCCCTCTCCTTCTCTTCCCCTCTCCTCTCCCCCTCTACTCTCCCTCTCTCCTTCTCTCCCCCTCTCCTCCTCTCCCCCTCTCCCTCTCTCCCTCTTTTCTCATGATTTGGTTGGGTCTAATTGTGTTGCTGTCCTGGGGCTCTGTGGGGTCTGTTTGTGTTTGTGAACAAAGCCCCAGGACCAGCTTGCTTAGGGGACTCTTCTCCGGGATCAATTCTCTGTAAGCGATGGCTTTGTTATGGAAAGTTTGGGAATCACTACCTTTTAGGCGGTTGTAGAATTTAACATCTCTTTTATGAATTTTGATAATTAGTGGATATCGGCCTAATTCTGCTCTACAAGGATAATTTGGTGTTTGTCCCATTTTGTGAATTCTTCGTTGGTGAGATCTCATAATCATAAAGGGCAATGGGCTCTATGACTGATTCAAATATTTTTATTCAGATCCTAATTGGTATGTCACATTGTGGTATGTAACATTTTGGTATGTCACATTTTGGTATGTCACATTTTGGTATGTCACATTTTGGTATGTCACATTTTATGGCCCTTCTTGCGTTGTCCCTCTGATCGTTCACAGCTTTCTGGAAGTTACATGTGGCGCTGATGTTTAGGCCGAGGTACGTATAGTTTGTGTGCTTTAGGGCAACAGTGTCCAGATGGAATTTGTATTTGTGGTCCTGGCAACTGGACCTTTTTTGGAACACCATTATTTTTGTCTTACTGAGATTTACTGTCAGGGCCCAGGTCTGTCAGGGCCCAGGTCTGTCAGGGCCCAGTTCTGTCAGGGCCCAGTTCTGTCAGGGCCCAGTTCTGTCAGGGCCCAGTTCTGTCAGGGCCCAGGTCTGTCAGGGCCCAGGTCTGACAGCACATGTGAAGAAGATCTAGGTGCTGCTGTAGGCCCTCCTTGGTTGGTGACAGATCTAGGTGCTGCTGTAGTCCCTCCTTGGTTGGTGACAGATCTAGGTGCTGCTGTAGTCCCTCCTTGGTTGGTGACAGATCTAGGTGCTGCTGTAGTCTCTCCTTGGTTGGTGACAGATCTAGGTGCTGCTGTAGTCCCTCCTTGGTTTGTGATAGATCTAGGTGCTGCTGCAGGCCCTCCTTGGTTGGTGACAGATCTAGGTGCTGCTGTAGGCCCTCCTTGGTTGGTGACAGGTCTAGGTGCTGCTGTAGGCCCTCCTTGGTTGGTGACAGATCTAGGTGCTGCTGTAGGCCCTTCTTGGTTGGTGACAGATCTAGGTGCTGCTGTAGGCCCTCCTTGGTTGGTGACAGATCTAGGTGCTGCTGTAGGCCCTCCTTGGTTGGTGACAGATCTAGGTGCTGCTGTAGGCCCTCCTTGGTTGCTGACAGATCTAGGTGCTGCTGTAGGCCCTCCTTGGTTGGTGACAGATCTAGGTGCTGCTGTATGCCCTCCTTGGTTGGGGACAGATCTAGGTGCTGCTGTAGGCCCTCCTTGGTTGGTGACAGATCTAGGTGCTGCTGTAGGCCCTCCTTGGTTGGTGACAGATCTAGGTGCTGCTGTAGGCCCTCCTTGGTTGGTGACAGATCTAGGTGCTGCTGTAGGCCCTCCTTGGTTGGTGACAGATCTAGGTGCTGCTGTAGGCCCTCCTTGGTTGGTGACAGATCTAGGTGCTGCTGTAGGCCCTCCTTGGTTGGTGACAGATCTAGGTGCTGCTGTAGACCCTCCTTGGTTGGTGACAGATCTAGGTGCTGCTGTAGGCCCTCCTTGGTTGGTGACAGATCTAGGTGCTGCTGTAGGCCCTCCTTGGTTGGTGACAGATCTAGGTGCTGCTGTAGGCCCTTCTTGGTTGGTGACAGATCTAGGTGCTGCTGTAGGCCCTCCTTGGTTGGTGACAGATCTAGGTGCTGCTGTAGGCCCTTCTTGGTTGGTGACAGATCTAGGTGCTGCTGTAGGCCCTCCTTGGTTGGTGACAGATCTAGGTGCTGCTGTAGGCCCTCCTTGGTTGGTGACAGATCTAGGTGCTGCTGTAGGCCCTCCTTGGTTGGTGACAGATCTAGGTGCTGCTGTAGACCCTCCTTGGTTGGTGACAGATCTATGTGCTGCTGTAGGCCCTCCTTGGTTGGTGACAGATCTAGGTGCTGCTGTAGGCCCTCCTTGGTTGGTGACAGATCTAGGTGCTGCTGTAGGCCCTCCTTGGTTGGGGACAGATCTAGGTGCTGCTGTAGGCCCTCCTTGGTTGGTGACAGATCTAGGTGCTGCTGTAGGCCCTCCTTGGTTGGTGACAGATCTAGGTGCTGCTGTAGGCCCTCCTTGGTTGGTGACAGATCTAGGTGCTGCTGTAGGCCCTCCTTGGTTGGGGACAGATCTAGGTGCTGCTGTAGGCCCTCCTTGGTTGGTGACAGATCTAGGTGCTGCTGTAGGCCCTCCTTGGTTGGTGACAGATCTAGGTGCTGCTGTAGGCCCTCCTTGGTTGGGGACAGATCTAGGTGCTGCTGTAGGCCCTCCTTGGTTGGTGACAGATCTAGGTGCTGCTGTAGGCCCTCCTTGGTTGGTGACAGATCTAGGTGCTGCTGTAGTCCCTCCTTGGTTGGGGACAGATCTAGGTGCTGCTGTAGGCCCTCCTTGGTTGGTGACAGATCTAGGTGCTGCTGTAGGCCCTCCTTGGTTGGTGACAGATCTAGGTGCTGCTGTAGGCCCTCCTTGGTTGGTGACAGATCTAGGTGCTGCTGTAGGCCCTCCTTGGTTGGTGACAGATCTAGGTGCTGCTGTAGGCCCTCCTTGGTTGGTGACAGATCTAGGTGCTGCTGTAGGCCCTCCTTGGTTGGTGACAGATCTAGGTGCTGCTGTAGACCCTCCTTGGTTGGTGATCGAAGCACCAGATCATCAGCAAACAGTACACATTTGACTTCGTTTCAGGCCGTGTTTTGCAGACTGTTCTAGTGCCCTGACCAATTTGTTGATATATATGTTGAAGAGGGTGGGGTTTAAGGTGCATCCCAGTCTCACCCCACAGCCCTGTGTGAAGAAATGTGGGTGTTTTATAGTTGAAGTCAAAAGTTAATATACACCTTAGCCAAATACATTTAAACCCAGTTTTTCACAATTCCTGACATTTAATCCTAGTAACAATTCCCTGTCTTAGGTCAGTTAGGATCACCACTTCATTTTAAGAATGTGAAATGTCAGAATAATATTAGAGAGAATGATTTATTTAATATTTTGTTTCGTTATGGCAATTTTAACCGCACACTTGTTGTTTATGTACATGGATTTGATAATGTTGTATGTTTTTCCCCCAAACACCACTTTCCATCAATTTGTTTAGCAGACCCTCATGTCAAATATAGTTTAAAAAAGCATTTTGAAATCAACAAAGCATGAGAAGACTTTGCCTTTGTTTTGGTTTGTTTGGTTGTCAATTAGGGTGTGCAGGGTGAATACGTGGTCTGTCATACGATAATTTGGTAAAAAGCCAATTTGACATTTGCTCAGTACATGGTTTTCACTGAGGAAATGTAAGTGTCTGCTGTTAATGATATTGCAGAGGATTTCCCCAAGGTTTCTGTTGTAGCATATCCCACGTTAGTTATTGGGGTCAAATTTGGGGTGATCAGTCCTTGGTTCCAAATATTGGGAAAGATTCCGGAGCTAAGGGTGATGTTAAAGAGTTTAAATATAACCAATTGGAATTTGTGGTATGTACATTTCATTGAGGATACCATCAACACCACAGGCCTTTTTGGGTTGGTATTTAGTGGGTCCTGGTCTTTAACTTCTTGCGTTGAGCCATCCCGGATCCGGTATCGTGACTACAGCCTCAAGCTCATTACCATAACGCAACGTTAACTATTCATGAAAATCGCAAATGAAATTAAATTAATCTATTTGCTCTCAAGTTTAGCCATTTGTTAACAATACTGTCATCTCAGATTTTCAAAATATGCTTCTCAACCATTGCAAAACAAGCATTTGTGTAACAGTATTGATTGCTAGCGTAGCATTTAGCGTAGCATTTAGCGTAGCATTTAGCTTTAGCATTCAGCAGGAAACATTTTCACAAAAACAAGCATTTGTGTAACAGTATTGATAGCCTAGCATAGGATTATGCCTGTCTTTCAGCATGCAACATTTTCACAAAAAAACAGAAAAGGATTCAAATAAAATCATTTACCTTTGAAGAACTTCAGATGTTTTCAATGAGGAGACTCTCAGTTAGATAGCAAATGTTCCGTTTTTACAAAAAATATTATTTGTGATGACAAATCGGTCCGTTTTCTTCATCATCTTCATCACGTTTGGGTAAGAAAAAACACCTTGGAGAAACGACACAAAGGGCAGGCTCATTCCTGGCGCATTGACAGCCATATAAGGAGACATTGGAACACAGCGCCTTCAGAATCTGGGGCATTTCCTGTATGAAACTTCATCTTGGTTTCGCCTGTAGCATTAGTTCTGGGGCACTCACAGAAAATATCTTTGCAGTTTTGGAAACGTCAGAGTTTTGTCTTTCCAAGGCTGTCAATTATATGCATAGTCGAGCATCTTATT
>NC_068424.1:11635499-11645499 GCF_023373465.1 Oncorhynchus keta
TTCTCTCTCTCCATGATTCCCCCCTCTCTCTCTCTCTCTGTCTCTCTGTCTCTCTCTCCATGATTCCTCTCTCTCTCTTTCTCTCTCTCACCATGATTCCTCTCTATCAATTAAATTCAATTCAAGGGCTTTATTGGCATGGGAAACATGTGTTAACATTGCCAAAGCAAGTGAGGTAGATAATATATAAAGTGAATATATAAAGTGAAATAAACAATAAAAATTAACAGTAAACATTACACATACAGAAGTTTCAAAACAATAAAGACATTACAAATGTCATATTATATATATACAGTGTTTTAACAATGTACAAATGGTTAAGGACACAAGATAAAATAAATAAGTATAAATATGGGTTGTATTTACAATGGTGTGTGTGGTTGCCCTTTTCTCGTGGCAACAGGTCACAAATCGTGCTGCTGTGATGGCACACTGTGGAATTTCACCCAGTAGATATGGGAGTTTATCAAAATTGGATTTGTTTTCGAATTCTTTGTGGATCTGTGTAATCTGAGGGAAATATGTCTCTCTAATATGGTCATACATTGGGCAGGAGGTTAGGAAGTGCAGCTCAGTTTCCACCTCATTTTGTGGGCAGTGAGCACATAGCCTGTCTTCTCTTGAGAGCCAGGTCTGCCTACGGCGGCCTTTCTCAATAGCAAGGCTATGCTCACTGAGTCTGTACATAGTCAAAGCTTTCCTTAATTTTGGGTCAGTCACAGTGGTCAGGTATTCTGCCTGCTGACTCCTGACTCCAATTAGCTAAGTCATTAGCCTATGGATTTCACATACTTTTTCCAACCTACACTGTGAAAGTTTAAATGATGTATTCAATATAGACCAAAAAAATACTATAATTTGTATGTTATTAGTTTAAGCAGACTGTGTTCGTCTATTGTTGTGACTAAGATGAAGATCAAATCAAATTGTATGACTAATTTATGCAGAAATCAAGGTCATTCCAAAGAGTTCTCATCATTTTTCATGCCTCTGTAAAACCATCATAATCATTTCACAGAGAATGTGTTTGAGTTAGACCAAGCTTTTGGTATTTCCCCTGTGATTTCTGAGAGCACGTATTGCACACACATACTCACAGGGACAGCCAGTGATGTGCAGGCCGGGTCGTAATGCTCAGCTGCTAGTGCTGATGGGTTGTTTGTGTCTTGTAGGCTGGTCAGCTGGCAGACTGATGGATACTGATAGAGCTGAGTGGTGGCCAACCCCTCCATCCTTTCTCTGTGGCTACACACGCACATGCACACACACACACTCTCTTTTTCCTTCTCATCGTCCTTCTGATCTCCCCTTCCCACCTCCTGCTGTTATTCCTCTCTCTCCTGCCTTCTCTCTCTACTGCCTTCTCTCTCCCCTGCCTCCTCTCTCTCCTGCCTCCTCTCTCTACTGCCTTCTCTCTCCCCTGCCTCCTCTCTCTCCTGCCTCCTCTCTCTCCTGCCTTCTCTCTCCCCTGCCTCCTCTCTCTCCTGCCTCCTCTCTCCCCTGCCTCCTCTCTCTCCTGCCTCCTCTCTCTCCTGCCTCCTCTCTCTCCTGCCTCCTCTCTCCCCTGCCTCCTCTCTCTCCTGCCTCCTCTCTCTCCTGCCTCCTCTCTTCCCTGCCTCCTCTCTCACCTGCCTCCTCTCTCCCCTGCCTCCTCTCTCTCCTGCCTCCTCTCTCACCTGCCTCCTCTCTTTCCTGCCTCCTCTCTTCCCTGCCTCCTCTCTCACCTGCCTCCTCTCTCCCCTGCCTCCTCTCTCACCTGCCTCCTCTCTCTCCTGCCTCCTCTCTCCCCTGCCTCCTCTCTCACCTGCCTCCTCTCTCCTGCCTCCTCTCTTCCCTGCCTCCTCTCTCTCCTGCCTCCTCTCTCCCCTGCCTCCTCTCTTTCCTGCCTCCTCTCTTCCCTGCCTCCTCTCTCACCTGCCTCCTCTCTCCCCTGCCTCCTCTCTCTCCTGCCTCCTCTCTCCCCTGCCTCCTCTCTTTCCTGCCTCCTCTCTCCCCTGCCTCCTCTCTCCCCTGCCTCCTCTCTCTCCTGCCTCCTCTCTCTACTGCCTCCTCTCTCTCCTGCCTCCTCTCTCTCCTGCCTCCTCTCTCCCCTGCCTCCTCTCTCTCCTGCCTCCTCTCTCCCCTGCCTCCTCTCTCTCCTGCCTCCTCTCTCCCCTGCCTCCTCTCTCCCCTGCCTCCTCTCTCTCCTGCCTCCTCTCTCTCCTGCCTCCTCTCTCACCTGCCGGGCTCCCCTGCCTCCTCTCTCTCCTGCCTCCTCTCTCTCCTGCCTCCTCTCTCTACTGCCTTCTCTCTCTCCTGCCTCCTCTCTCTCCTGCCTCCTCTCTTTCCCTGCCTCCTCTCTCCTGCCTCCTCTCTCACCTGCCTCCTCTCTTTCCTGCCTCCTCTCTTCCCTCCTCTCTCACCTGCCTCCTCTCTCCCCTGCCTCCTCTCTCACCTGCCTCCTCTCTCCCCTGCCTCCTCTCTTTCCTGCCTCCTCTCTCCCCATGCCTTCTCTCTCTCCTGCCTCCTCTCTCTCCTGCCTCCTCTCTCTACTGCCTTCTCTCTCACCTGCCTGCCTCCCCTGCCTCCTCTCTTTCCTGCCTCCTCTCTCTACTGCCTTCTCTCTCACCTTCCTGCCTCCCCTGCCTCCTCTCTTTCCTGCCTCCTCTCTTCCCTGCCTCCTCTCTCTCCTGCCTCCTCTCTCACCTGCCTCCTCTCTTTCCTGCCTCCTCTCTTCCCTGCCTCCTCTCTCACCTGCCTCCTCTCTCCCCTGCCTCCTCTCTCACCTGCCTCCTCTCTCCCCTGCCTCCTCTCTTTCCTGCCTCCCTCTCTCCCCATGCCTCCTCTCTCTCCTGCCTCCTCTCTCTCCTGCCTCCTCTCTCTACTGCCTTCTCTCTCTCCTGCCTCCTCTCTCTCCTGCCTCCTCTCTCCCCTGCCTCCTCTCTCTCCTGCCTCCTCTCTTCCCTGCCTCCTCTCTCCCCTGCCTCCTCTCTCCCCTGCCTCCTCTCTCACCTGCCTCCTCTCTCCCCTGCCTCCTCTCTCTCCTGCCTCCTCTCTCCCCTGCCTCCTCTCTCTCCTGCCTCCTCTCTCTCCTGCCTCCTCTCTCTACTGCCTTCTCTCTCTCCTGCCTCCTCTCTCCCCTGCCTCCTCTCTCCCCTGCCTCCTCTCTCCTGCCTCCTCTCTCTCCTGCCTCCTCTCTTTCCTGCCTCCTCTCTTCCCTGCCTCCTCTCTCACCTGCCTCCTCTCTCCCCTGCCTCCTCTCTCACCTGCCTCCTCTCTCCCCTGCCTCCTCTCTTTTCCTGCCTCCTCTCTCCCCATGCCTTCTCTCTCTCCTGCCTCCTCTCTCTCCTGCCTCCTCTCTCTACTGCCTTCTCTCTCACCTGCCTGCCTCCCTGCCTCCTCTCTTTCCTGCCTCCTCTCTTCCCTGCCTCCTCTCTCCCCTGCCTCCTCTCTCACCTGCCTTCTCTCTCACCTGCCTGCCTCCCCTGCCTCCTCTCTTTCCTGCCTCCTCTCTCCCCTGCCTCCTCTCTCCCCTGCCTCCTCTCTCTCCTGCCTCCTCTCTCTCCTGCCTCCTCTCTCTACTGCCTTCTCTCTCACCTGCCTGCCTCCCCTGCCTCCTCTCTTTCCTGCCTCCTCTCTTCCCTGCCTCCTCTCTCCCCTGCCTCCTCTCTCACCTGCCTTCTCTCTCTCCTGCCTCCTCTCTCTCCTTCCGCCAGATATGTGCATGTGTGATAGCTCTATTTCCTATCCTTTAGGCCATTGGGAAGGTGAAGTCAAGGCTTCCTCATAAACACGCTGAGGAGAGGCTCAGAAAACGTCTTAGCTCTGAAGAGGAAATAATAAAATGCTGAGAGGGTTTCCACTTATCCTCTCTTACTCTCTGCATGATCTAAAGCTGATATACAACGTTGTATTCTGAATCAGATTTTAAACCGTGTTTGGTATAATTCAGCCTACCTGGTTCTTATCGTAAAAGCAGTTATTATTGTCCCTTCGTATCTTCCTGATATGAAGTTGAATTATAGAGTATATTCTGTTTCAGATGTATTGTATCTGCTGATAAACAGTAGTAGTTCGCCAGGTTATTATTGTAAAATAATCATTTGCTCTCAACGACTTACTTGTTTAATAAATGAAGGTACACGACCGTTCAAAAGTTTGGGGTCACTTAGAAATGTCCTTGTTTCTTGTCCATTAAAATAACATCAAATTGATCATAAATAATACATTGTTAATGTTGTAAATGACTATTGTAGCTGATTTGTTATGGAATATCTACATAGGCGTACAGAGGCCCATTATCAGCAACCATCACTCCTGTGTTTCAATGGCACGTTGTGTTAGCTAATCCAAGTTTGTCATTTTAAAAGGCTAATTGATCATTAGACAACCCTTATGCAATTATGTTAGCACAGCTGAAAAAAGTTGTTCTGATTAAAGAAGCAATAAACCTGGCCTTCTTTAGATTAGTTAAGTATCTGGAGTATCAGCATTTGTGGGTTAGATTACAGGCTTAAAATGGCCAGAAACAAAGACCTTTCTTCTGAAACTCGTCAGTCTATCCTTGTTATGAGAAAGGAAGGCTATTCCATGCTAGATATTGCCAAGAAACTGAAGATCTCGTACAACGCTGTGCACTACTCCTTTCACAGAACAGTGCAAACTGTCTCTAAACAGAATAGAAAGAGGAGTGGGAGGCCCCGGTGCACAACTGAGCAAGAAGACAAGTACATTCGTGTCTAGAGAAACAGACGCCTCACAATTCCTCAACTGGCAGCTTCATTAAATAGTACCCGCAAAACACCAGTCTCAATGTCAACAGTGAAGAGGCGACTCCGGGATGCTAGCCTTCTAGCAGAGTTCCTCTGTCCAGTCTCAACGTCAACAGTGAAGAGGCGACTCCGGGATGCTGGCCTTCTAGGCAGAGTTCCTCTGTCCAGTCTCAACGTCAACAGTGAAGAGGCGACTCCGGGATGCTGGCCTTCGAGGCAGAGTTCCTCTGTCCAGTGTTATTTTGCCCATCTTAATCTCTTTATTTTTATTGGCCAGTCTGAGATATGTATTTTTCTTTGCAACTCTGCCTAGAAGGCCAGCATCCCGGAGTCGCCTCTTCACTGTTGACGTTGAGACTGGTGTTTTGCAGGTACTATTTAATGAAGCTGCCAGTGGAGGACGTGTGAGGCAGCGGTTTTCTTTCAAAAACAAGGAAATATCTAAGTGACCCCAAACTTTTGAACGGTAGTGTATATAGTCTGCATAATGGGACATAAAATGACATTTAGTTAGTTGTTCATAAAGTAACAGTGGTCCAGTAATTATGTCAGAAACTTTCCCTTCAGTCGCTAATCTCTGTAGTTGCAATAATGGCCATTCCTCATCAAAGTGGTTATTTCTTCCCTCCATCGTCTCTCTGACCTGACGCCAGAAGTCATTTCATTCCATGAATACAGAACCTTTATCAATGAAAATCCCCTGGAGGTCCAGAAGGGAAAAGACAGTTGAGGAGTCAGAATGTATTGGACTCTCCCCCTGAAAGGCCTGAGTTTTATCTCCTAATTCCTCTCTGCTAGTAAAACTGGGTAAAGCATCCACCATTTCTTCCTATGTAAATCACAATGACATTCAGCTCTGTGCTCGCTCTCTCATGTCTAAGTATTCCTCATTTTCTCCCCTGGTGTAAATCACATTGACATTCAGCTCTGTGCTCTCTCCCTCATGTCTAAGCGTCTCTCATTCTCTCCCCTGGTGTAAATCACATTGGCATTCGGCACTGTGCTCGCTCCCTCGTGTCTGGAGTGGACCCCGGTGTGTGTGCATGTTAATTGGATTTAGTGTCCGTATTTAACATGAACTGACACACGATACGATGCGGTCAACACGATGGCGCTGACAGACACGGTTGCCCTGTTTCTAACTTTGCAGTATTTTTTGCTGTTGCTGTTATTTCTTACATTATTTGCTCAGACTTCCCTCAACTGAAGCCTTTGTTTGAACTTCCCGAGGCAGCTCTATGTATCCAGCTGGTCTCCACCAAATCGCAGACGCCAGCCCAGACGACATCCCTAGCCGCGTCCTCAGAGCATGTGCAGACCAGCTGGCTGGAGTGTTTACAGACATATTCAATCTCTCCAAATCCCAGTCTGAAGTCTCCACTTGCTTCAAGATGTCCACCGTTGTTCCTGTACTCAAGAAAGTGAAGGTAACTGAACTAGATGACTATTGCCCTGTCGCAGTCACTTCTGTCATCATGAAGAGGCTAGTTACGGATAATATCACCTCCACCAGACCCACTATAAAGCACATATCGCCCCAACAGATCCACGGACGACGCAATCGCACACTGCCCTGTACAGGTGAAATATCTATGTCAGAATGCTGTTCATCAACTACACCTCAGCCTTCAACACCATAGTGCCCCTCCAAGCTCATCACTAAGCTCAGGGCCCTTGGTCTGAAGTCCTCCCTGTGCAACTGGGTCCTGGACTTCATGTGTTGAAAGTAGGTAAGAACACCTACACAATGCTGATCCTCAAGATGCCTCTCACATCGCCAACTCAATCATAAAGTTTGCTGACGACACAGCAGTGGTAGGCCAGATTACCAACAATGATGAGACATCCTACAGAGAGGAGGTGAGGGTCCTGGTGGAGAGGTGTCAGGAAAATAACCTCTGAACGTCAACATCAACAAAACGAAGGAGTTGATCGTGGCCTTCAGGAGACAGCAGAGAGAGCATGTCCCAATCCGCATCGACAGGGCCGAAGTGCTGTAGGTCAGAAGCTTCAAGTTCCTCAGCGTGACGACCTGAAATGATGGCAGCATCATGTTGTGTGGCAGCATCATGTTGTGGGGGTCCTTTGCTGCAGGAGGGACTGGTGCACTTCACAAAATAGATGGCATCATGAGGGAAAAAAAATGATGTGGATATATTGAAGCAGCATCTCAAGACATCAGTCAGAAAGTAAAGGCTTGGTCTCAAATGGGTCTTCCAAATGGACAATGTTGTGGCAAGATGGCTTAAGGACAACAAAGTCAAGAAATTTGAGTGGCCATCACAAAGCCCTGACCTCAATCTTATAGAAAATGTGTGGGCAGAACTGGAAAAGTTTGTGCGAGCAAGGAGGCCTACAAACCTGACACCAGCTCTGTCAAGAGGAATGGTACAAAATTCACCCAACTTATTGTGGGAAGCTTGTGAAAGGCTACCCAAAATGTTTGACCCAAGTAAAACAATTTAAAGGCAATGCTACCAAATACTAATTGAGTGTATGTCAACTTCTGACCCACTGGGAATGTGATGAAAGAAATATAAGCTGAAATAAATCCTTCACTCTACTATTATTCTGACATTTCACATTCTCAAAATAATGTGGTGATCCTAACTGACCTAAGACATGGAATTTTTACTTGGATGTATTTGGCTAAGGTGTATGTAAACTTCCGACTTCAACTGTATATCCATCCTGCCCTGCCTTTCTAAAGTCTTCGAAAGCCAAGTTAACAAACAGATAACCAACCATTTCGAATCCCACCGTACCTTCTCCGCTATGCAATCTGGTTTCTGAGCTGGTCACGGATGCACCTCAGCCACGCTCAAGGTCCTAAATGATATCATAACCGCCATCGATAAAAGACAGTACTGTTCAGCCATCTTCATCGACCTGGCCAAGGCTTTCGACTCTGTCAATCACTGTATTCTTATCGGCAGACTCAACAGCCTTGGTTTCTCTAGTGTCTGCCTCACCTGGTTCACCAACTACTTCTCAGATAGAGTTCAGTGTGTCAAATCGGAGGGCCTCTTGTCCGGACCTCTGGCTGCCCCCCCACCCCCTCCCTGTTAATAGTTTGTGTGGGGGTGCTGACTATCGGCGAATAAACTATAAACTATTAAAATAAAGAAAGTCGTATAAACTCCCAGCAATTTAATGGGTAAGTATCCGATAGTTTAGAGTCACTATGGGGGCGCCACGGGGTTCAAATCTCAGGCCGACTCTCTTGCTGCTGGTGATTCTCTGATTCACTTCTACGCAGATGACACTATTCTGTATACATCTGGCCCTTCTTTGGACTCTGTGTTAACAAATCTCCAAAAAAGCTTCAATGCCATACAACACTCCTTCCGTGGCCTCCAACTGCGATGTCACTTTTCAAAATAGCCTCCAGCACTCTAATCAGCAAATTGAATGTGGTCTATCACAGTGCCATTCGTTTTGTCAACAAAGTCCCATATACCACCCACCACTGCGACCTGTATGCTCTCGTTGGCTGGCCCTCGCTACATATCCGCCAAATCCACTGGCTCCAGGTCATCTATAAGTCTTTTCTAGGTAAAGTCCCGCCTTATCTCACTGGTCACCATAGCAACACCCACCCGTAGCATGTGCTCCAGCAGGTATATTTCACTGGTCACCATAGAAACACCCACCAGTAGCATGTGCTCCAGCAGGTATATTTCACTGGTCACCATAGCAACACCCACCCGTAGCATGTGCTCCAGCAGGTATATTTCACTGGTCACCATAGCAACACCCACCCGTAGCATGTGCTCCAGCAGGTATATTTCACTGGTCACCATAGCAACACCCACCCGTAGCATGTGCTCCAGCAGGTATATTTCACTGGTCACCATAGCAACACCCACCCGTAGCATGTGCTCCAGCAGGTATATTTCACTGGTCATCCCCAAAGCCAACGTCTCTTTGGCTGCCTTTCCTTCCAATTTGTCTGTGTCGAAGTGTGTAGGTTGTATCCTCTCGCTCCAAGGCCAGATTAATTCAGCCTCTCTGTGGGTTGATGATTGTCACCTAACTCCAAGTCCTATTGAAAGGCTGTTTTGATGTTGCCGGCACGATGAGTCGACAATGAAGGGGGGTGCATTTAGTAGTTGGCTCCCTCTGTCTTTCTTATTCAAACACCCACAGCCACACACAAGCCCGAGCACCGTCCCCTTCCATTACATCTGTTCAGTTTTCCACAGGTCCTGTGTGGCTCAGTTGGCAGAGCATGGTGTTTCCAACACCAAAGTTGTTGGTTTGATTCTCATGGGGGACCGGTATGTAAATGTATACGCTCACTACTGTAAGTAGCTCTGGATAAGAGTGTCTGCTAAATGACAACAATGTCATATGTTTTCAAGTCTAAACAACGAGAGTTCTCAACCCCCCAGCAATCTTGTTTTTTGAGAGAACCAATCAATGAGCTCAATTTCTAATTAAATATTTTATTTACAAATGGCCTTCTGTCCAGACCAGTGAGTCATAGGTCTTCCTCGCTGTGTGTTCATGTGGGTCACGTCAGCCATATAAATGAATGGATCGAGGTGTGGTGGTCAATACTGTAACAAGCAAACCCAAGGCCTTTCAGGAGTAAATAGTATTTGCATAATTGAAACCATTTCGAACCAAATAATGGCTCTTGCAGAATGTTATCGTCTTTCAGTGTTAAACACTTGTCTGCTGCCAGTGTCAGTGTTTGCAATGCTGTTGAAAGCTGGTTTATTGTGGGTTTACGGTGTTGTTTATTTTCAATTAATTGTTTATTTTGCTCTTTAACTCCTATTTAGTGTGTTTTCCGTTGTTTCATTGTTCCATGCTGTTTCAGTGTTCCATGCTGTTTCAGTGTTCCATGCTGTTTCCGTGTTCCATGCTGTTTCAGTGTTCCATGCTGTTTCAGTGTTCCATGCTGTTTCAGTGTTCCATGCTGTTTCAGTGTTCCATGCTGTTTCAGTGTTCCATGCTGTTTCAGTGTTCCATGCTGTTTCAGTGTTCCATGCTGTTTCAGTGTTCCATGCTGTTTCAGTGTTCCATGCTATTTCAGTGTTCCATGCTGTTTCAGTGTTCCATGCTGTTTCAGTGTTCCATGCTGTTTCAGTGTTCCATGCTGTTTCAGTGTTCCATGCTGTTTCAGTATTCCATGCTGTTTCAGTGTTCCATGCTGTTTCAGTGTTCCATGCTGTTTCAGTGTTCCATGCTATTTCAGTGTTCCATGCTGTTTCAGTGTTCCATGCTATTTCAGTGCT